>NW_028241100.1:0-17586 GCF_964263255.1 Lissotriton vulgaris | reverse complement strand
AGGACTGAACATAGCTAAAACATAGCAAAAGCTTGGAGTTTGGGGGAAAATGGGAAAAAATTGCTCCACGAAAAAGCTTGCATTTTCCTTCCTAAAAAAGGCAGCAACAAAAGGATTGTTGTGCTAAAGTTACAATTTTCCTGGCTTTCAGGAACATGCAGAGCTGAACTACAGTTATAGCATTTTCAAAAGAGGTAGCCCATTTTCACAATTTCTGTGCTTTCAATCTACTTCCAGTTTGTGATTGAAACCAGAGTGAAACCAATTGGTGATCCGGGAAAACTACAGATTTCTGAAAGGTAGATACAATTCTAGGTAGATACAATTCTAAATTCACATCTTGTCACAATGGCCAATTCATAAAATTCATATGCCATTACGTCAGCTAGACCTTTGAGGTTGTGGGGATATGGGGTTTGTAGGTTCTCCAAGAACTCGAGGTGCCCGAGCGAAAAAACTGAACTGCACATTATAATGGTTTTTATTGTGTAATGTGTAAAGAGCAACTCATAGGGTAAAATATAAAGACTGAAAAAAGGGTATCAAAGAAACCTGTGTATTTCTGAAACAGAAACCAGATACACAGTTTATGAGCAGTGGTTATTTGTACATCTCAGAATTTGTGGGTACCCATAATTATATGGCAGGACCGAGGTGAGGATTATGCTCTCAATCTTTATTTTCCAACACCAGCAGTTTCAAAGGTGAACAACAAAAAACACTTTCCCATGAACACTGGGAAAGGACAGTCCAAGAAGACCATCCAATCAGCTCCCAGGCACATCTCCAAGTCCTGAGGAATGCAGGGATATGCCCTCTTTCTTTTCCTGCTATACCAGCACATTGCGCATTGTTGTTATGCTTGTTATTGTGCCCGCACGCTACGGTTGGTACGCGCGTTGTTTGCCACTTGTAGAGCGTTAGGATTTTCGTCATGTGAGGCATTATTGTGCTATATTTAGCCACAAGAGCGTTCCTCATCGCTCGTTTCGCGGCTCCTGTGCGGGGTGCGCGCTGTGAACGACCGCCAGAGGGCGCCAATACAGCGCGTCTACACTCTCGTTGATCTGAGGGAACGCGATTTGTCAGGAATTTCCAGTCAGTGCGCTCCCCGCCGCGCAACGAGCCCACCGCCTGGAATCTTTACGCCCGATCTTGGGTCAGTAAATAACTGCAGCCTGTCGCCCTGCGGGGTCGGATCGTGTCCCAGTGAGCCATTACAATTACAAGGCTGTTAAATCAAATCAAAATAGCTTTATTCAGTGACAATGAAACAAACACCATAAAAGCATACTAATACTCATATCTAAAAAATACTTTCTTACAGTTTATAATAGGCAATAAGTAATACTAACAATTATATTTACAAATTTGGGCTTCATGGGGAGGATAACATGATAAAGTAGTAAGTACATTATTTTCTGAGGTGTCAAATAATACAGTGCAGAAAGTACAAGGGGGTACAATATAAAAGAAATAATGTTATGCATCTTCTTTTTCATACAGCAATACTTCCAAAAAGGCGTAGTCTTTTCTTTTTCTAATCGATTGTTGTATGAAGCGAATAACTGAGCCAATGATTTTCATAGTGTTCAGACTACATATAAAGTTACACGCATCCTTATAGTTAATACGCATATTTTTGAAAAAGAGGGGTTTTAAAAAGGTTTTCCGGATACCCATATAAAAAGGACAAAAAAGGATAAAATGCAAAGTGGACGGTAAGGTTGTACCATCACACGGGCAGGGTGGCAATATTCGTTGCCATTTCTCTGTACTTGGAAATGCAATTAGATAATGTAAGGTAACCATCCTTAACCTGGTTAGGTAAAACCTGTGCCAAATATTCCGAACCAAAATTAGGTATAAATGGGTACCACTCATGTATGGACATTCACAATAAGCTACCACAGTCTGTTTTTTGTTAGCCTCCCTTTCGTAGTCTGCAGTGGTTTTATACATCTTAATTTCAGTTTGCTTTTACTGTATTCCTGTATACATAGGGGGTAATCTGCATTTACTTTGCACAGGTTGTCAACGCTATTAGGGGCCCGGGCCAGGCTATTTTTTCTCACCAGTTGCATAGCGCTAGGTGCTTTACCCCTTTGAGACAGTGGGTGTGTGGCCCTAGGGTTAGCTACCCTTCACCTGCTGCAGCCCAAAATCTAGGGTTTTACCCGGCCAAATCCCAGAGCCTTAGGCTCGCCTAATCCCGGACCCTGGGTCCCTCCAATACTTTAGTCCTCAAGCTATGGAGGGTGAGTATGTTGAAGAGGAGTCCTTTCAGGTACTCCCTATCGACGATTATTTTTGTGACGCCGTAGACGTGTCCATTCACAACGCTGTTGTGGCAGCGATGGGCCCCTTTGAGAGGCATATTATGCAGGCAGCCTACGCCTATGCTTCCGGGGGGCCAACCCCTCCCCTCACACACACACACACACACTCCCCTAAGAGGAAACCTGAAGTGGCAGCTGACTCGGGGGGGCTTTTGAACGTCTTAAAAAGGCCTTCTTGGCACGCCCTGCAGAAGCACTGCTAGACCCCATAGAAGAGGCGGCCCCTCTATCCCGGGAGGCAGGTGACGATGATGGAGACTATTCCCCTAGAGAATCCCTCGTGGAACCGGGCCCTTCCACGCCCCCCAGGGATCAACAGAGGCTCCCCCAGATATGCTCATTCCGGAGGATCTGGTTCACCCTCGTTCCTTCATGTGGACCCTGAGTGAGAAGGTGGTGCAGTTCCTCGCCGGGAGAATGAGAAAGCCCCTAGAAAAGGAGGTGAGGGCCTGTTTGCGGGCAGAACGCCCCCGCCCTGGCGGGAAAGGTAGACATCACTCCTGAGATAGATGCCAGAATGGCCACATTTTTACAAAAATACATCTATGACCCCAAAAAGGGAATAGATAGGTCCTGGAAAGCTTGACAGGACAAGCTTCTGGACGCTTATGGCCCCCTTACAAAGATCCTAGACCTGGCGGAAGAGGCAAAGTCCTCTGGCACCGCATTGTCTCCAGAGTCGATTTCAGGCTGGGCCCAGCAAGCCATCGTATTTCTAGGGAATGCGAATTGTGCCATCTCGGCTAAGAGGAGACGCTCTTTACTGTTGAAAGTAGACCTGAAGCTAGGGAACTTGGCCTCCTCAGAGGCCTGGGCAGTTGCAGACGGGGACTTTTGGTGAGCCTTTTGTAAAGGAACTCACAAAGTTTGTTTCCACATTCATCACCCTGGACAAGGCGCAGGCTCCGATTAGGAGGGTATTCCACCCCAAGGTTTTTGTAGGGGCGCACGACCGGCCGCTCCTTCACCCAAGCCCCTAACAGAGGTTTCAAGAAGACAACCGACCAACCTAAACAAGAGTATTTCCTGTCACGGAAAACCAACAGAGGCAGAGGCGCCAGAGGTGGAGGCAGAGGTCACTTCCAGAATCAAGCAGGTGAGTCTCTCCCCTTACCCTCATTTACTTGTGGGGGGCAGGCTGGCTCTGTTTGCTCGCAATTGGGAAGACATTACTTCAGACCCTTGGGTTCTTCAGTCGGTCAGAGGGTTTCATATAGAATTTTATGGCACCCCTCGTCAGGAGTCACATCCACGCCCCCTGTTGTTCACAGCTGCCCAAAGTGCCCTTGTGGACGACGAGGTACAAGCCCTCCTCAGGAAAGGGGTAATAGTGTGCTCCTCCCTGCATCCACCTCCTGTGTGATCTCCTGCGTCCCAATGATTGGGTAGTGCGCCTCGACCTGAAGGTCGCATACATCTTGATTTTTTCCCCGCATCGCAGGTTCCTTCAATTTCAATGGAAAGGACACATTTAAGAGTTCACCACTCTACCATTTGGCCTCTCCTCCGCACCTTGGAGCTTCACCAAGGTGCTCAAACCGGTGGTGGAATACCTCAAGGACCAAGGGTTCCGCCTTCTGATTTACCTCGACAATATCCTCCTGCTAGCCCAATCACCCACACTGCTCGCGGAGAAACTTCGGACCGCAATTCACCTCCTGCAGAATCTGGGGATTTGTTATCAACGAGAAGAAATCCCTCTCAGTCCCGGCCCAACAGACGACATTTCTGGGGTTCGTAATAGACTCCGTCAACAAGAAACTGAGCCTCCCTTCCAAGAAGATTTCCAAGATCCGGTGGGAACTCAGGCGTACTCTAGACAGCTCCACCATATCACTCCGTCATCTTGCCAGAGTGGTGGGTCTACTATCAACCTCTATACAGGCCATCTTCCCGGGGCCCCTGCATTACAGGGCCCTCCAGCGATTGAAGGCCACTCATCTCAGGAAGGGTCTGTAATACTCAAACTTGTTCCCCTCACAGACGAGGTGCAGTTGGAGATGCAGTGGTGGCTGGATCACATGGAGGCCTGGAACGGGAAGGCCATTTTTGGCTCGGCGCCGGACCTTGTCAGAGTTGGACGCCAGCAAGTCATGATGGGGGGCATGCTGCGGGGACTCCTTTACAGGAGGAAATTGGTCCGCAGACGAGCAAGGCCTCCACATCAACTGCCTAGAACTCTTAGCCGGTTCCTTCGCCATCAAGTGCTGGACAAAGGACAAAATCAGTTGCCATGCCCTTCTCAAGATGGACAATGTATCGGCGGTCCAGTACATAAACCACCTCGGGGGCACGAAATCCAGGGCGCTAGCGGAAATGGCCAAGGAGCTCTGGACCTTTTGCCTGGAGAACAGCGTGTCAGTGACAGCGGAATACCTTCTGGGAGCATCCAATCCAATGTAGTAGCGGATTGGTACTCCTGGGAATGGTCGGACGTGAGCCTCTGGCAGTTGGACACCAGAGGCTGTCAAAGACTCCACGCCATTTGGGGCCCCTCCTCAGTGGATCTATTTGCCTCACGCCTGGATAACCAACTTCCGAAATTCTTCAGCTGGAAGCCGGACCCTCTGGCTGCAGCCACAGATGCATTTCTCCAGGATTGGTCCGAGGAGACAGGGTTTGCCTTTCCCCCATTCGCCATGATCATGCGCCTCTTGGAACAAGTTTGCAGACAACAGGTGAAGGTGGTGCTGATAACGCTTTATTGGAGATGTCAAGTATGGTTTCCAGTTCTTCTGGAACTTTCTTGGGATTCTCCAATCCTTCTACCCCAAGTTCCTACGATCCTTCTGGATCCCCAGGGAGGACCTCATCCATTAGTCTTGCAGAACAGGATGCCCCTCATGGCTTGCCAGATTTCTGGCAACGCTGGAGACTCCAATGCCTATTGGAGACGATCAGAACATCCTGGCAGCAGCATGGGCAGAGGGCACCAACAAGCGATACCGTTCGGCTTGTGCCAGTTGGGTGGGTTGGTGCTTTGGCTGAGATCAGGATCCCGTGGGGTGCGAAGTGGTCCATGTCTTAAATTTCCTGACCTCTCTAGCTACAGAAGGCTTAGCTTACCACACTATTAATTCTTATAGATCAGCCATTTCAGCGGGACACGACCTGGTGCAAGGTAATGCTGTGGGGTCCATTTTAATGCAAATTAATGAGAGGCATTCGCTTATCCCTGCCACCTCTACCAAAGTACACTCAGTTGTGGGACGTCAACAGGGTATTATCTCTCTTCAAGTCTTGGCAGGCCAACTGGTATTTATCCTGCAAGGAACTTTCAACGAAGCTAGCCATGCTCCTTTGTTTGGTCTCCTGCAGGAGAGTCTCCGATGTGAGGGCTCTAGACCTGAGCGGTCGGGTCTTTACCCCTCATGGAGTAACTTTTCACATTTTATGCCGCACTAAGAAAAACTGCAGGTTGATCTCATATCCAACTTTTGACAAGCACCCAAAATTGTGTGTAGTGCGTTGCCTCAAGGCTCATGAAATTATGACAGATGAGTATCGCCCACACGTTGTGAGCCAACTGCTGATATCTCTCAGGAAACCCTTCAAGGCAGTGTCTTCTCCCACCATTGAAAGATGGATCCGATGGGTCCTGAGGGAAGCAGGCATTGACATTTTGCACTTCCGTGCACATTCGGTGAGAGGAGCTATGGCCTTCAAAGCCTTTTCACTTGGGGCTCGCCTCGAGGATCTCATCAATGCCGCCGACTGGTCGTCAGACTCAAAGTTCAAAAGATTCTATTTTAAATCAGTCATTGATATGGTTGACCTGGTGGTGGACAAGCTTTGAACGAGCATAATCCTTGCCTCTGGTCCTGCCATAGAATGAAAAATGTATTAGTATACACAAAGAAAAGTTTCAATTCTATTAAGGACTCAGGGCGAGGATTATTCCCTCCCGGTGTTCCTGAGTATTTTTCAGTCACTCCTGTTTTTTTCCCCTACCCTTTCTATGGATCAACACTACATATGGTATAAGTATTATGATGATTATTACTTATGTTTACTCAAGTTTGGACGCATACGAGTTACAGTTTGCTGAGTCTGGATTCTTTATGATGATTGCCTTTTGTGTTTGCATTGTGGTCTCTAAGGTAATTAAGATCAAGTTCATACCATTGTCCTCCTCTTCTCATAGGAGCGGAAAACATCAAAACGGATTAAGGGAACTTGATAACGGCTGGATGGTCGCAGTCAAGAAAGAGGGAAGATCCCTGCATTCCCAAGGACTTGGAGAGGTGCGTGGGAGCTGATTGGATGGACTTGTTCGACTGTCCTTTCCCAGTGTTCATGGGAAAGAGAGTTTTTTGTTGTTCACCTTTGAAACTACTGGTGTTAGAAAATAAAGATTGAGAGCATAATCCTCACCTCCAAGTCCTTAATAGAATTGAAATTTTCCTTTGTGTATACTAGGACATTTTTCATTCCATGTGATTCAGAGAGCATTTATCAAAATGTATTCTTTCTTACACACTTCCATACATTTGGGAGGCCCAAATGAAGAAATGCAATTGGTAAAAAAAAAATCCACTACTCTATATTTCGACATGTCTCCTGATAAAAATGGTACCTCACTTGTGTGGGTAGGACTAGTGCCTGCGATAGGAAAAGGACCTAAACATTACATGGGCACATCTACATTTTTACCACTGAAAACTGACATTTTTTTCAGTTAGCGTAGCTGTGGAAATTGGGCCCCAGCTCAACAGGCACCTAGGGAAAAGCTAGTAAACCTGCACATTTTTTAAAGCTAGACACAGAAGTGAATGCTGGGTGGGGGTTCTCGTGTGGCTCTTACCAGGTTTCCTTACCTTTGCAAACCTCAAACTTTGAGTAAAAAACACACATTTTCATCTCATTTGTTTTCCCAGGGTCTCCATATCAAAATGTTAATACATTTGTTAGGGTAAGGCAAGGGACAGCAACAGGAAAGGTCCTGAAAAAGCGACAAGGACACATCACATTATTTCCACTGAAAACTGTCCCTCTTTTTGCAATGTGGCAAGCTGTGGATTTTTAGGCCCTACCCAGTCAGCACCTAGGCAAACCTAGCAAAGCTGCACATTTATTTTAACTAGACACCCAAGAGGATCCAAGATGAGGGGAATTACATGGCTCTCACCAAGTTTTCTAACCCAGCAGACCTTGCAAACCTCAAACTTTCACTAAAAACAAAGCATATTTTCCTAACACATTCTGCGATGGAAAGTTCTGGAATCTGCAGGGAGCCACAAAGTTCCTATCATCTATCATGACCCCACATCTCCTTATAAAATTGGTACCTCACTTGTGTGGGAAGGCCTAGTCCCTGCAACAGGAATGGTACCAAAACGCAACATGGACACATCATTCCACTAAACATTTATCCTTTTCTGCAATTTGGCTAGCTGTGGATCCCAGTTCCACTGGCACCTATGGAAACGTAGCCATGTACATTTTTTAATACTAGACACCTAGGGGCCCCAAGGTGCGTTGTGCCACACCATTTTTTCTAACCCACCAGCCCATGCAAAACGGAAACTTATACTAAAAAATTAATTTTCTCAAATTTGTGATGGAAAGTTCTGGAATTTGAAGAAGCCACATAATTCCTACCACCCATCATTCCCCTTCATTTGAGAGGTTAGGCCTAGTGCCCGCAACAGGAAATGCACAACATGTAACATGGACACATCACATTTTTCCACAAAAAATGTACCTTTTATTTTTGCAAAGTGGCTTGCTGTGGAATTAGGGTCCTTGCTCAGGCAGCACCTATGGAAACATAGCAAATCTGCACATTTTTTAAAACTAGACACCCAGGGGAATACAGGATGGAGTGACTTGTGTAGCAGGAATCCACGAAATTCCTACTGCCCAGCGTTTTCCCACTTGTCCCGATAAAAATGCTACCTCACTTGTGTGGCTAGGCCGAGTGCACACGGCAGGCACGCATCAAACCAGGGTCAAAGGGAGTCTCGCTGAGCAACTCTCACTGACCCCCCTGGTTTAGTTTGTGCCTGTTCGGGGTATTTGGCACACAAGTGGGGCAGCATTTTTATCGGGACAAGTAGGGGAAGGCACAGTGGTAGGAATTTTGTGGACCACTGAGGTTTCCGGAAGTTTAAATAACAGGAATGCAAGGGAAATGTGCGGTTTAGTCAAAGTTTGAGATCTTCACAGCATTGTGGCTAAGAAAATGTCAAGGGATCCACACAAAGCACGCCATCTTGGACCGCCACAGATATTTAGTTTCCAGAATGCCTGGCTTTAGTAGGTTTCCTCAGGAGGCAGATGAGCAGAGCCCGAAAAGTGCTGCCATTCCACGTAGAAGTAGGACACTTTTGGGACTTTGCCCAACTCTGCAACCTATCCGTAAAAAAATTTAAAAAATATCCTAAATCACATTGTCCCCCCGGTAAAATCAGGCTTTTCTTTCACACAATAAATGAATTGCTGAGATCAGCAAATCCAACTTTCTGAACTGCGAAATTACTTGGATAACATTTTAAACGATTCACATTTTGTATGGACATTTAAGTAATACACCTTATAAAAAAGACAGCTGGCTTTCCTAGTGGTAGGCATAAATGGAAGTTTAAAAAAACATGCTAAAACAGGTAACTCAGTTATTTTTCTAAAAGCTTACCAGTGTTTCTTAAAAAGATCGAAAAGTCTACTATAACTTTCTATTAACCATGGTTCTAGAATTATGTAAGCGGTTTTAATAAACAATGCCTGTGAGAAGTTAGCCTAGTATATGATGTCCACTAGTTCTAGTGGGCACCTTGCACCAGTCTAATTGACCCTTATTGATGGTAGGTTGCAAAGTCAACCTTAAAGAAAGCTATCCTAGTGGTAATGTGCAGAGCAGCCTTCAGGCTAAGACTTGGAGGCGAGTTAAGCAAGTTGTTTTACCATTTAATCTGTTGAGTACCAAATGAAAGCACACCACACAAGGTATATATCTAATATATATGTATTTATTCTAAAAACAACCCCTCTGGACTCTTTATGAGGTCAGAGGTAAAAGTACAATACAAGGAACTTAATTAGCATACGATAAGTTGCACAGTATACGTTTTGCCCTAGGGGCCTCACAAACCATAAACTAAAATAGTGGTATAAGAACCAAGTGAGGAATAGAAAGCAGGCCTAGGGCCTGTAGAATCGCTGGGACTGTCTAGAACCACTAAAGGATAGGGTGCAGGAGGCCCACGGGAGACGCGTGCAGTAACTAAACACAGCTGCGGGTTACCATTGACTTTCTATGGGAAACAAAAACAAGTTACAATTTTAAAGATTAAGGGCACAAAGAGGTAAACTACGATGGAGCCCTTTTAGACTAGGACACTTGGAGAGTCAATACCCACGGGAGCACCAGAGTACTCTAGGTACCTCACCCAAGGAAGCCGGGTGCATAGGTGTCTTTTCGTGTCAGGTTTCGTCGTCTATTCCAATGGAGAGCTGCGAGGAAGTGCTGCAGGCGACCAGAGGAAAAGTGTCAGGGTGGATCCATGGGTGGATCGAAGATCTGAAGAACCTGAAAGCACAGGAGACAGAGTTTGGGCCATTAGCCAGTGACCAGGAAGGAACCAGGCGATGTCGGGCGATTTCAGGTGAAAAGGTGAAGCTTGTCTCTTAAGCCACGAGGAGGCGGCGACGACAACCAGGAGCTGGATTTGAGCAGTCCCACGAAGGATCTAGTTGACTGCGGTGTTGGTATCTGGATTGAAACAAACAAGCCTTGGCAAACGCAATCTATAAAGCAGTCGAGATTGGCTTTGGTGCAGACCAGCAAGATCTGAGGAACTTCTCCTTTGTAGGGAAGTTGGAGCAAGCCTGGAGCAACCAGGAAAGCAAGTTAAATTCAAGACTAAGTCTTCCGAGGGCTCACTAGCCAATGGGCAAGGAACCGGGAAGACGCGTCGAGCTGAAAGGCAAAAGCGGCGCCCACATTCGTGGAGTGTGGGCGCCTGAGCTTCGGTGCAAATGTGGCTTGGGGCTGGGGCTTCAAGCACCCCAATGCACAACTGCGAGATACCTCGGGAGTCGATGCAATTAGCAAAATGCAGGATGTCCAGGAGTTCTGGTCCCACGTCTCTCGTGTCCGCCACGGGTCTCAGCTTTGCTAGGAACGTTGAGCAGCGTCAGAGATGTCTGGAAGTCCGTGTCCTGTGTCTGCCTCCGGGATTGTTAAGGTCTGCCATAGGAGTGACTTATAGGTGCATATGTGTTTGTGTATATATATATATATACACACACATATATATTGGGTTGTATCTAAGACCAGGAAGGACTATGTATTATTTGTTTAGTCCCCCGTTTGTTTCTATGAATCCTTTTACAAACATTATGTGCATTGATTTGGTGGTTAATTTGAAGTCCACCTTTTGTGTCACTGTTGTTGTGAATAAATTCCCATGTGGCTTTGCGATCACATCATGTGATCAAGACAGTGGATACTGTCGAAACGCGTAATGGCGGGCATGCTGAGCAAAATTGAGCTTAAATAAATACGCACTTTGTTTGGCACCATTCTTGGGTTCCTCTCTTCGTCTGTTCGAGACTGCGTGGCATTTGGCAGTGCTGGAGTTTTGGGACGAGTCTTTCTTCTATGTGTTGCACCTGGAGGCTTCCGTTGGTGCGAGAGGAACCCCTCCCCCTTTGCTGTGGTTTGGCGGCGGGAAGCGGAGAGCTTCGTTTTTCGGAGCTGCCATTACAAAACTTCGGCTGGAAGTTAGCCGCCTAGAACCCCCGGATACTGAAGAATCTTGCCTCGGCTTCTGGAATCGCAGCCTTCGGTTTCGAGAGAGCTGACTGCACAGCGGTAATCCTACAAGGTAGGCGAAGGAAAATTGTCCGGTGGGGAGTGTGCCGAGGACTGTGTTCGCAATCTAGCAAGAACGTAATTTGCCTTTTGTGAACGCGGTTCCTAATTTGACAAAGTGTAGCTCTAATTGACAAGTTACAGCACAAGCATGTCCACGGATGTATTGCGGAGCAGAGAGGAGGCTGCTGGCCTCGTATTTGTACAACCCCCGGCTGGGGGATCTGACTCAACACGGCCAACAACCGTTGTAAATGCAAATCCAACAATCCGGGATCTATATAGAAAATTGGAGAAGCTGAAAATGAAAGAACAGGCTAAATGGTGGGAGAATAAATCGTTGTCTATGTACCTACAGGAGGGACGGGTGCCTAGAGGGTTACGAATCAGCCTTGCCCCTTGTTATGAAACACCTGATCCGGACATGCTCACTGAGTGGGCGGAAGCTAACTTAGAGTCATCAGCTAAACTGATGAAAATATTGGTTAAATATGCAGAGTCTGATCGCTGCAAATTACAGACACAGATTGAAGAACTGGAAGAGGAAATAGGAGGTATGGGAACGAGTGAGGCGACGGATAAAATGCGAGCAGAGATGAATATAAGGCTAACAAAAGAGGAAGAGATAATAAAAAAACGCAAGGCCTATAAATTTGAGCGGGATCGCTTGGACTATTTACATGGCCAAATCTTCACTTATGCTAAGCGCTACGAAAACATCAAAGCGAGAGCCAGGAAGACTCGTGTTGTTGCACCGAATAGTGTTCCCAGTGTCCCTTCCTCTTCCGATGCAAGTTCGGTTGGCAGTGAATCAGAGAATGAGGGGGCGAGAAGTATGCCGTTGGGGTTTACCGCACTCTCCAAGGCACAGGAAATGAGCTGTATGTGTCAGGACCGTCGAGACACATTGAGATCCAGAGGACAGACTGGCGGTCAAAACGCCAAAGGGCCAACAGGAAACGAGGCGAAAGGAGAAAGTGCAACAAAAACAAAATCAAACAGCGGTCAAAAGAAAAACCGTTGGAACAACAAGAAAGCAGCAAAAACACAGGCGGCAGCCCCGGCTCAATAATGAATTTGACCTCAATAAAATTAACTGAGAAAGAATCCAATATTTTAAGCTTGGGCCTTTCCTACTGTCCTCCATGTAACTTTAATTATGCGGACACAAGAATGGATGCTTTCCGCTTTGTGAGGAAACTCAAGCTCAAAAAATATTTCAAAATGCAACCCATGAGGAAGAAGAAATTGGGGGCAATTGAAACTGATTCAGTCTCCTTGGAAGCCGGAGACAGAGCAGATTTTGACGAGATATGGGGGTTGCATGAGGAGACGAACCCCTCAACTATGATACCTTTGGTGAGGTCGAGAGTTGATCAAGTATCGGGTATCACTCCTTTTAAACCAAAATTGGTGTTTCTCCCTATAATGCCTCACGACAACATTGATGTCTACCAAGATCTGATTACCAGGGATTTAAAGCAGCTCTATATCACCACCAACAAAAGGCACAGAGTGATTAACAATTTGAATCAGAGCTACAATACCCTTGTGAAAAAACTAGAATCAGACAACAACATTTTGATCCGCCAAGCGGATAAGGGTGGAAACATAGTATTGTGGCCTCGTCAAATGTATATTGAAGAAGCGGAAAAACAACTACAAGACCATTCCTGTTATAAAAAGAGCAATTTGGGAGCGGTAAGATTGGCATGGGAAGAGCAAAATGCCAAGTTAGTTGCATGGAAATGTGGAAACCTAATCACAAAGGAGGAATTGGGATTTTTAAAGAAAGATTTCCCGGTCATTTCTTTATTTTATTTGCTTCCGAAGGTCCATAAGAACACACAAATCCCTCCTGGGAGGCCCATAATCTCAGCGATTAATAGTTCCACTGAAAAGATGTCAACATACATTGACTATTTTTTGCAGGACAGTGTCAAAAACTTAGATTCCTATGTGCAGGATTCATCTGACTTTGTCAGAAAATTGGGTAATTTCAATTGGAATGCAGACTGTGTACTTATGAGTTTGGATGTTACATCTTTATACACGTCTATACGGCATATGGACGGTATTAGAGCAGTCAACTATTTTCTAAATAGGAGGTCAATTAATTTCTCTGCACATAACTCTATGCTCACTGCCATGATTAAGATCTGTCTGGAACAAAATTATTCTTTGTTCAATAACCAAGTTTATCAACAGATCAGAGGGGTAGCTATGGGGGCCTGCTTTTCTCCCAGCCTGGCGTGCTTGCACATGGGCTGGTGGGAGGAGCAGGTCCTCATGGTACAGCATCAGGCCATCATGAGGAGTCATGTCCCAGTCTATCTCAGATATATAGACGACCTCTTTTTTATCTGGCAGGGTACTATACTAGAGGCCCAGGAATTTGTGGAGAAACTTAATTGTAATGATCTCAATTTGGAATTTACATCTACTATAAGCAAATCACAGCTATGCTTCCTAGACATAGAGGTATACATTGATGCAGGAAATCTCGCCACAAGGTTATATAGAAAGCCGACTGCAGGTAACACTATCCTGCACGCGGCTAGTCAACATCCCCATCACTTGATACAGAGCATCCCCTTTGGGGAGATGCTTCGTATCAAAAGAATCTGTAGTGATGAAAGAGAATGTGCAAGAGCAATGGAGGAAAGTAAATTGCGCTTCCTGGCACGCGGATATTCTGCGAAAACGATTACCAGGGCCATTGAGCGCACAAATAACATGTCGAGAGCACAGATTTTGGCACCAAAACCCAAATCTGAAGCTATTCAATCCGAAACCTCCTCAGAATGCTCTAGGGTAATAATAACATATAACCAACAGCACAATGAAATTCGGCGGATTTTCAGCCGCAACTGGAACCTGGTGACGGGGGACTCCGTCATCGGTGGTTCAGTGGGTAAAAGGCCAGAATTTTCTTTCAGAAAATCTACCTCGATGTCAGACAGGCTGGTTAAGAACCATTTGGAACCTTCTGCTTCTAAAACCTTTATGAATTTGAGGAAAGGTTTCTTGAAGTGTTCCACTTGCAAGACCTGCAAGAATGGATGTAATAAGACACGCTACAATACTCCATTCAAGGATGAACCTGCACTCATAACTAAACAGCTGTCCTGTAAGACAGAATTTGCTGTTTATGTGCTGCAGTGCCCCTGTGATCTTAGATATGTAGGGAGTACTCGACTTCCGGTTCACAGGAGAATACTGCAGCACCTAAGAGCAATCTCCAATAATGAGCAATCCTATCCAGTGGCACGCCACTTTCAGGCTGTTCATGAGAGTGATCCTAAGTACCTCACTTACTTTGTCATTGATTGCGTTCTACCCCTCAAAAGAGGTGGGAATAAGGATGGGCTACTCAGGGTCCTTGAGACTCGATATATCTTGGAATTAAATAGCCGTACTCCTAGAGGTCTTAACGCCAGTGAGGATTTATACACCTGTTTATGATTCCAGATTCCTTATTACTTGTAGTTTCGTCCTATTATGAATAAATGACACAATGTTCTAGAATTGCGTGCCACTGTATGATAAACAACCAGGATTCTCATAGGATTTTTGCATTTCAGGTTAAAGCTATGTATTAACATCAGTCAGTAAATTGAACTCTAAAGGGAGGGGCTCCTCGCTTTTTAAAATATTTTTGTTATAATTTACTTGCACCGAGCACTTTGATTATTCTGATTTGCACTTTGCGATGATGGCTGCTCCTTGCCGCATTATGGGAATCAACAGCTATAACTGTGTGTGTTTACAAAAGATTTTGTTTACATGAAGCACTTGACACTTTAGTGGAAAATCCCACTTGGGATCAATTTTCAAAATGTTTTTCAAAATGTTTTGTAAGGGTCTTGAAACATAGTCTTTAACAAATATGAAATTAACACCATGCTTTTATGATCTATATATTTATATGTATATATTCATGAATTTATTTATATGTATATATGTAATTATTTGCGTGATATTGCACACATGTATATACTTCATTTCATTCACCCACTTGGGTTTATTTATTTATTTATTTATAACGTTTTATATAGCGCTGGCTAGACCCGGAGGTATCAGAGCGCTTTACATGGGCATCAGATCATAGTTACAGGTTACATCATTGCAAAGGTTACACAGTTCTTAGAGCATGGCAACATAGTTACATGTAAGGTCGAGATAAACAATAAGAACAAATACGTAAGGGGAAAAGCAGGCAAGGTGAGAGATTCAGGGGAGGGGGGTTGGAGCACGGGAAGTAGAAAGATATTTGTTGTATCTAAGACCAGAAAGGACTATGTATTTGTTTAGTCCCCCGTTTGTTTCTATGAATCCTTTTACAAACATTATGTGCATTGATTTGGTGGTTAATTTGAAGTCCACCTTTTGTGTCACTGTTGTTGTGAATAAATTCCCATGTGGCTTTGCGATCACATCATGTGATCAAGACAGTGGATACTGTCGAAACGCGTAATGGCGGGCATGCTGAGCAAAATTGAGCTTAAATAAATACGCACTTTGTTTGGCACCATTCTTGGGTTCCTCTCTTCGTCTGTTCGATATATATATATATATATATATATATATATATATATATATATATATATATATATATATATATATATATATATATATATATATAAATATATATATAACGAAAATTCTTCAAACCTCCACACAAGCGGCGAAAGAAGAGGCGGACCCCACGATATCCAGGCAAGTTGTCTTTATTCACGAGCCTTTCAAAAATGTATATATATACTAGCAGCCCGTCCCTGCCTTGTCCGGGAGCAATCAGGCTTCAGGGCCCCCGCCCGCCCCGACATTGTCCGTGGGTCCCCCGGAGTAGCAGCCCGTCCCGACCTTGGCTTCAGGGCCCCCGCCTGCCCCAACATTGTCCGTGGGTCCCCCGGAGCCTTACCTCATCCGCCGCACCTCCGTGCGCTCCTGAGTTCACCGGTCCGCCGCTCCTCGTCGCTCCTCCCCGCCTGTCCGCCGCTCCTCTCAGCCTGTCCGCCGCTCCTCACCGCTGCTCCTGCCCGCCCCGACATTGTCTGTGGGTCCCCCGGAGCCTTACCTCATCCGCCGCACCTCCCCGCGCTTCTGAGTTCACCCGTCCACCGCTCCTCGCCGCTCCTCCCCGCCTGTCCGCCGCTCCTCTCCGCTCCTCTCCGCTCCTACCAGCCTGTCCGCCCCTCACCGCTCCTCCCCGCCTGTCCCTGGATGCCACTCCTTCCCGCGCTCCTGATGTCAGCACACACGTCGTGGCTGGCGCTACTTCCATGGGACTACTTTCTTTTCTCGTAAATTTTTTAAATAACTTATCGTTTTTAAATTTATATAGCCTATGTCCATCTGCACACCCTGACAATTACAACAATGTATCGGGTGTGTGGATTGGCGCTGTGGTTCCCGAGTTTACCCGCCTCAAAGGTTCAAAGTTCTTCCTTTATAATAGTACTAATAGCAATAGAATTGCGTTTAAAACTGGTGTCTAATCACAGCCCACTCTGTAGAGAGTGTAACCTTTCGAGTGTCGCTGAGACACTGTATGTATACATGAAATTGGCAGTTAATGTTTTTGAATCCCAGATGGATAATTACGTTTGTTTCATGTGACTTGTGATACTGGTTTATTTTGAAGTGATTACGTTGTATATAATAATGAACACAGCTTTGGGCTCAAAATTGTTTTTTGCTCTCTCCATAGAGACCCCCGACGAAGGGTCCATCTGTACCCGAAATGCATTGGGTCAATGTGAAATGTGTTAAAAAATGAAATCTGCTATATTTGGAAAAAGGAGTTTAATGAGAAACTATCATTAAAAATATTGAACATCAAGATGGCACAAGAACAAGATTTTCATGGATTTCTTTATTGAACAATGATGATTTAAAGAATAGGACCATTTTGGTCCATAGAAAAGTGTGCACACCTCGAAATCGGGAGCAGTACCTCTGCTCTCATCTATGTTGAACATTATACAGGGACTCACAAGGGTGACCCAGTACCCAATCTGGTATGTACCTAAAGTACATGGTATCAATTTAGAGAGAGAACAGCTAGGCTGTGGGCCTGATTAGCAGGGCCACAGCCAGACTAAAGTCGAAAAACCAGAGAATCACAGCAGAAAGTGGGGGTAACCATAGGAAGCAGACCCTACTCTCCTACAATGCCATTGTTTTATAAACATTTAAGTACATATGTTTTTGAAGGTATATTGAAGGGGAATAAGGAATGTTGCTCACTGGGCTGTGATTTTTATTGTTGTTGCAACACTTTTCGCATACAAAAAAACACTGGAAATTTTATTCCACTCCCCCCAGTATGTTATGGATTTACACAGTAGTTACTGTGGTTACTGTCGGAAAGTTTGTTTCAAATTGAGAGGCATGACGGGGTCAGTTAAATAACATTTTGAAAAATAC
>NW_028241098.1:0-68143 GCF_964263255.1 Lissotriton vulgaris | reverse complement strand
GAGTTTCTGACATATCTGACCCCAAAACCTTACTATGATGAAATCCCAGTAAGAAAGAACAGTTATCAGCAAAATTAATAACCCAGTCAGTTGTTGACCCATCACATAGCCATATAATGATTTATACTTAAAAACTAAGTCATTATATATATCTAGAACAGGCCAATAACTGACAAAATAAATCCAATGTTCGCATTAAACTAGACCTTTAAAAATACAGTAACACTGAACATAAACTCCGACCTCATAAATAATAAGGTCGCATTTCACCCCAAGTGTCGATTATACATATAAGTTTCAAAGTTAAAAGCGACTACCCTATCTCATACGTATGAGGTGAACTGGTAAGTCAAATAAATGACACCACTAGTTGAGTTCGACAAAAATCCTAAGCGAGAATTAATTACATCAAAAGCGGAGTGACTTAGGACATAAATCTATATCGTAAAATGCCCAGATTAATAATCAACCTCAAGTCTCTTTATTAAAAACGGGACTCACCCCGGACGTTGTGTAATTCGACGCGAGAAACAGAAACTGGCGTGTAGCGTAAGCGCCATGTTTGAAATCCAATATTTGGTGTCTTTAAACCATTAGCATAAAAACAGGACTAGGTAACTTCAATACATCAGAGATACAAGTAAAAAGCCGGTAAAGAGTATGCGCCATTTTGGAGTCGGAATACGTTCAGTGGTCAAATATGAAAGTAACAATATCGTAAATACGATATATTATGTGTAGCAATATATAAAAGGGCAATTGATGTACAAATCTCGTCCCAAATTTACCTTGACGAAACGAATAGTCGTGTAGGCAGTATTAGTTAGAAGGAGCATGAGTATCAGCCGTACCTGATAATTGACCAAAGAATTGATCGAAATATCGAAAAAAGAGAGCGGAATAGTCAGAACTCTTAAAATCTAAGTAATTAAAAAAGTCAATAATTTCTACTTCAAAGAGAAAAATATAGTGCTATGGGTGAGTTGTTAGTGAAAATCGAAAGGGACAGAAAAGCAATAAGTGTGGTAGTTCAACATCAGTATACCCGAAATCCAACAGATTTTTGCCATGCAAACTATCATGGAAAAAGTTAAGAAAAATGCTATATTCAATAATAAATTCAACAATTAAAGTGTCATATCATGGGCATTTTGACAGGCATATCATAGATATAATGATAATAAACAGCATACATAATCAAACTTCAATAACATTATGTTTTCATCATTGGTATGTTAATAAGACCACTAAGAATACACACAAATGTATGTTCAATATATCAGCAAAACAATACTGAATCAATATCGGGAAAAAGAAGTATATACATTTAGGGATTGACAAAGATAGTTGTAAAAAAGAGGGTATGGACATTAATCTAATGTCAGGGATCGTATAAATGACACAACCCACTGTCAAATTTCTTGTCATTAAATGATCACTTATCCCAAATCCGACAGTCAAAAAACAGAACAAACTACATTATCCAACATGCCGTGGAATTAAACGCCATTGTACATATATAGTCAGAACTGTATGAACAATTCCTTCTTAAATAGATCATACAACATAAGTTCTTAATCAGCAAAAAGTGATCACAGTCATAAATTGGATAGTACATAGAACAAAACGCATGCTTTAACAACCAAGAAAGTATTGTAGTTCGTCCTCGAAATTTAGGCCCCTTTCTACCGCATGCACTTGCATAATCCATTGTGCTTCTTTTTGTCTTAATTTTAGTTCACGGTTACCACCCCTAACGTCTGGGGGCATCATTTCAATGCCATGAAATGAAAATGAAAAATTTGCTGTTTGTGAACCACACTCAGGAGCATGCACTGCTATTGGATATCTTGTATCTCTATTCTTCAGAGCCCTGAAGTGTTTAGCAATGCGATCTTTAAGCTTCCTGATCGTGCTTCCTATATACACTTTGTTGCATTGGCATATCACTGCATATACAACAAAGGTGGTATTACAGTCAATGTGTGTCTTGATATGAAATGTTTTGGAGCCATTATAACTGAAATCCCGTATTCCATGTAATGACAGTCTACACATGCTACAATTCCCACATCAAAACGACTCTATGTTGAGTGAATGTAGCCACGTTGGAGTGAGTTATTTTTGTTTAGGGTAGCTGGGACTAACCATGTTTTTAATTGTCATGCCCCTACGGTAAGTGATCGATGGATGAGAATCTACATATTGTCGTAGAATGGGGTCAGAACTTATCGTCAACCAATATCTTTTCAGAATCTGGTATATATTTGTAGACCATGGATGGTAACCTGTAATTAATCTGATCGTATTATTGTGGTCTCTCGTGCTCGTCTTTTTAGACTGGAGCGTATCCTCTCTAACTAGTTTTAGTGCCCTCGTTTTCGCTCTGGCAACCACTTCATGTCCATATCCTCTTGACAGAAACCTACTCTCTATATCTGATGCACAATGTTCGAAATCCACTTCCTCACTGCAGTTACGGCGTGCTCTGCAGAGGTCGCCAAAAGGGATCGCATTAACCTGCGACTTAGGATGTGCACTGCTGTAGTGTAAGACAGAGTTGCAAGACATCTTTTTTCTGAATAGTTTACTGCATATTTTCTCATTATTGACAAACAATATCAGATCTAGAAACAACGTGATGTTATCATGACTGTAGTTGATTGTAAAAGTCATATTGTAGATATTATTATTCATGTATGCAAAAAAAATTGTCATTCAGTTTTACCACCTGTCCAAATAAATAATAGGTCATCTATGTACCCTCCATAGTAGTAGATAAAGGGAGGCCAGTGGGCTCCACCAGGGCCCCAGATGTGCACCGCCTTCATCCACCCCATAAAAAGGCAGGCAAAAGAGGGCGCAAATCTGGAACCCATGGCGGTTCCACACTTTTGTCTGTACCATTGGCCATTAAATAGAAACAGGTTGTGTTCCAATATGAGTCTGGACATTGTTAGTATCATCTCTGTGTGTTCAAGTAATTCAACTGATCTTCTATAGAGAAAATACTTCAGAGCATTCAAACCATGCTCATGACTTATGTTTGTATAAAGTGATGCCATGTCCATAGTGACGAGCATCATATTCGGTTCCCAGGAAAAATCATTCAAAATATTAAGAACATGTTTAGTGTCCCTGATATTAGATGGTAAATTAAAAACATATGGTTGTAGAAAAATGTCCACAAACTCTGCCAATTGTTCGGTAGCCCCCCTATGCCCTATACTGTGGGCCTACCGGTGTCCCTTTGTCTCAATCCTCTGTCTCGTTCTTTCCCTGTTCATGCACCTATTTCTGTCTTTGTCATCCTGTCCATCTCATCCTCTGTTGCCACTCCTCTACATACTCCCCATTGTCTATGTTACTGCCCCTCTGTGACTATCACTTTTTGTAGTCCATTGTTGCCCTTTCCATGTCCCACTGTGTTTGTCTGTGTTCCTCACTGTCTGGTCCTCTGTCTCTGTTCATGTCCCTCTGTCTCTCTCTGTGTTTCAAGCCCTCTATGCACATCCATACCAAAGTGTTCCTGCTTCTCTGGCCCAGACCCCTTCTCTGTTATTCTTTTCCCGTTCCCCTGTCTCTGTCCCTTTATCCTTTATCTCTGTCTCTCTGTACATCCTGTATCCCTCTACATCTGCCTGTATCAAAGAATACCTTATGATTTTACGGGAATTATTAACCCCTGTTCAAGGACAGGAAGTGACCCCCCTGCCTTTATTCAGGTCTGGAGTAATTGTTTCATTTAATCTTTCCCAATTTTCAGAGACTTTAAAAGAGATTAGAAATAATTTAGCACAGAGTAAAGAGGGAGCTCTTACAACCCCCGCTGTGCTCTAGGCGGGGCAGTATTGAGGGCTTTACTAAAGAAGAGTGTTTTTTTCTATTACTCGCCCTACCCCTGGTCAGAAGAGGTGTGTATGCCCATCTTCCTATTTAGCTAAAATGGGGTGTATTTTAAGAACTTCCCCAGCCTTTCCTTGGGTTAAGGTAGTGTCTGCTGCCATTCTCTGCCTTTCGCAAGGATGTTTATATTTTATCCTACCCCTCCTTGTCCAAGGACAAATTATGCATTTTAGAACTACCTCTGCTTTCCCTAAGAGTGGGAGTAATGTGTGCTACGTGTTTCCACCTTGCTCAAGTGGCAACCCTCTGTTTACTTCCTTTCCCACCTATATTAATGGTCTACCCTGTCAGGAGTCAGGGAAAAAACATAAAAAATACTTTCAGGGTCCCACTTGTTCTGCTTATGCTAGGTGGCTTGAGCACCTGAATCAAATGTATAATACAATGTCCTACAAGGAAAGAGAACAGATATTCCTAGTATATTTTGCAATAACTGGCACCATCATGAGGCATTTCTATGAGAGATGCATCGTCATTAATATTAATAAGAGAAGGGCCAAACTTGATTGATAAGCCTATTAATAGATTTGGAAGCAAGAGTGCGGGGCTCTACATTAGCATGTGGAGCGGGATATAATGTCCTTCTAACACCCCACTGTGGGCGTGGCAGTCCTGCTCTGGGCAGAAGTGTGTTACATATCGAAAAATCTTTCCTGGAGGGTCATGGCCTAAGCAAAGATAATGACAGAGGTGTAGTCCAAACGCTCTGCTCCAGCCGAGGGCTTTCCTGCTGCAGATCGGGGTGTGCAACAGCTCCGAGGACAGATAGACAAGCTCGAGAGAGCTGCAGAAGGGACAAGCAATCTTCTGCGGGGCCAGTGCAAGGTAACCAACCCAAAAAGATGGCACCCCAGAAAAAGAGGGGGAGCCACTTGCTGTTGAACTCACTCCCCAAGGGGTGGAAGAGGTTGTACTCCCCTAGACTGTAGCAGCCCTTGGAAAGCTGGGACAACGTCCATGGAAGAGGCAATGCCCCCACGATACAACGGAGTGTGGGCAGCCATAGGGCTCTGTGGTCATCTAAGAAGGACCAACTTGGAGGTTTGAGATGTGAGTGGGTACATGAAGGACAACACAGACACCGACAGGAGCTGATCAGAGGATGAGCAGGAGTAGTTTGCTCCAACAAATGAAGAGGTGAGCTAAAAGCGAGAGTGAGCCAATTATAAAAACTGAAGCTGGTACTCCGAGAGGACCGTAGTAGAGTTACTCCCTGACCGAGGTAAAAGAGGGATGGAGACAACAGAGTGTAAATGCTGTGACATGATTACCTCTCAAAATTAAGGCAAGATAGAGCCACAGGTTGTGTTTGTTGTAACGATGGTCAAAGGTTACAGAAAAAGGACTAGAGTTGAATGGTTCCATTGAATACATAGCACACTCAATGCCACAGAGAGATTCCTGATGGCCAACATTATAAGTCAGCACATGTGTTGCTTAAGATGGCGCATACCTGATCTGAAAGTGAGCAAAGCAGACGCTGCATACGGGATCACTGCAACCACACTGTGTGGGGGAGGCATAAGTGGCCTCGGAACACAGATGGGCCCACTAATGGACACCCCAAGGGGTGACGGAGTAGTGGATTACTTGGCGAACTTGGCCCCTGATTCTGAGAAGAGAAAGTGTTGCTCTTGCAGTAACCCCCATAGCATGAGCGGACTGCTGGATGTATTTCAACATGGCAGCAGGTAGACGTAAATGTGATGGCACCATTGAAGAGTTACTGCAGCTGAACTTCAACAAGAAGACAGAGGGCTCACCTGGACATAATAAATAGCAAGAGGAAGGCCAAGAAACAAGACTGAAACAGCCTGAGAAGATGATGCAAGACTAACCAAAGGTTTATGATGCAATTCCTTGTAGAGAATAAAGCAGAGATAAGCGCAGCAGGTGCTAACTTGAAAGAAAACCTAACAGAGGTGAGGAAAGACACGAAAGATCTGAGCAATTCAATGAACTCCTTAGAGACCATACAAGAGGTAAGGAGCCTAGAGCTGGAAGAATACAGAGTCCCAATAATCACCCTGGATGAACGATTCATCATTCTCCAAGAAAAACAAGAAGACCTCGAGAACCACTCCAGATGATGTAGCATTTGTGTTTATAAAGTGTCACATGGAAAAGAGGGAATTATAATGAAACACTTGTGTAAGACCTGGTTACAGCACTCCTTGAGCATGACGAGGCCATCCTATTTGCACAGACGGAGCACTCAAAACATTTGGAGGAAATTAGACTTCGAAAAAGCCAGCAGGCGTTCTTGCCTCCTTGAATCAGTTTGAGGAGAAAGAGACAACCATGACAGCGGAGCAGAAAGGCTGGTTATCTTGATTCTCTAGGACCTATCTCACATCACTCTCCTCAAACAACAAACTTCAAATGTGTCACCACCTTCGTCAGAGATAAAAAAAGATTAAATACCTCAGTTGACAAGATGATCCTCTGTCCTCATGAAATTGCTGATAGAACCAGAGTGAGGAAACATGTTGGTCAGCCATAACTAAAAGGTCACAGCATGCATGATTGTTTTTAGCCATGCACTATGTAACCTGACTCATAAGTTATCTTGGACATATTTTTAACAGTTCACAAGACAGAAAAAACACTAATTTTATTACAGAGGACTGCTGCTTGTATGGAGACCTGACCTAGCTGGACAATCCAGACGGGAAAATTACAGCCCCTGGAATTCCGATCCGGTATGACTAAAGTTAGGACATACAGTTCACTCTTTTACTCTTTCTCACCTGTGATTGGCCCTGAGTATTATAACGAACCTTCAATGTCACCTTTGGTTGCTTACATTACATGAGGTATCCCCTTCTGTTTAAAGTGAACTGTGCATTCAACACAGTGCTCTGCTGTAATACATGAAGTTACAGTTGTCTACTGAGCTCAATAATGGCCAGTTATAAAGCCTAGTGAGTCTGTATAACAGGATTGCGGGGGTCACGACTACTGCACAACAAGGCATTGAGCCATTTAGTAGGGGTTTATATGGGCCTCATTTATGAAAACTGTTGCATCGCTGAGACAAAACATTGATGAAACACTTTTCATGGAGTCCTCCTTGTGACAGGATGGATGCGCCGTATTTAATGTACGGCGCTCCATATCGCAAGGATTTACAGATACGTCAGTATTCCTGACATATCTGTTGGCGCAAAAGTGGGTCAGGCTGTGGGCAGTATGGAAAATCATCTTTGCTCAATTGACATAATCTGCGAGATGGTACAGGGACAGTCGTCTGCGGAGGCAGGCAACAGTAATGTTGCGTCTACCAGCAAGGACACATAAACATTTGACTCATTTGACCCGCTGTGTACTGGGAGAAATGCAGCTTTTTAAAATAGCAAATTTAAACTTGGAACTCGAAAATAAATTGACAATTTTTATGTGTACGCATGGCTTTCAAACGCTTGTTTCAGTTCAAACTTTACTTACGGACATATTAGAGCTATGGTTTGAGAGACAATTTCCTTTTTCATTTTTTAAAGATTTTTTAGAATAAAAATTTTTTTTTTAGCAGGACTATTTGTTTTACTATAGTTATTTGCGTACCAGTGCCTGGTCGGCGTAGTAGCACGTTAATAATTTGAATTATGTCTTCTAGTCGGCTTAGGAGTGGGTGTCATATTCCATATAGGCCCCGTAATATAGGCACAGGTAACATCATAACCCTTCCCCTACATTTCTCTCTACATTACATACATAATGTTTTTAGGGACTCACCTTTTACCTAGATACTACACTGCATTCAGAACACAGGTTTTCCCCCGAAATCTCATACCTAATGCATGAGCATTCTTGGAAGCACAGCAGGACTACCATCTCCTGTATAATATCTATGTACAAAGTTCATTCACGATGTCATCCTATGCCTGTCAGAGTAATACTGCAAGGTAGGACCCCAGGGGAGACCTATGGATATATATACAACACATCTTGCTAAGACAGATAGAGGAGACCAGGACTTCCCGGCCGACACACTGACACAAGACGCTGAGCTTCCTGCATGGGAACACTCCAGCTCGCAGTGGTCTACCATCCCTTAAGGGGTGTCCAACCCGACCAAAGACGGGGTCTCATAGTCTCTCAATTCAGGTAATAGGGTTGACTTTATCCTAGAGGGATTCTCAGCTTAACACCCTCACACATGCTAGATACACCTAGGAACATCAAGTTAGGGTGAAATCGTAGGAGTACGCACTTTTATTGTCATGTATTTTATATACTCGTATGTATTCATGATTATCGCAAAATGGTAGAAATCTATCATCCTTTTACTTTCATTGTGCTTCTAATCCTTTATATCTGCTACTGTCTGACGGTTGTAGCAGCTCATCTATTTTACACCAGAATAACAACTGTTCAATAAATACTTATTGAAAATGCCCAGACTGTTTACTCTGTGTATCTCTCGGAGACAGAATAAGTAAGCACGAGTGACTGTGCAAATGGTAGTATATTGTTTCCACAGTCCTGAGGGATCAGGGTTGTCATGTTTGATGGTTTCCAAGAAATATTCGCTCCTTGGTAAGAGGAGATTCTAGTGGCACTGTGAGCTAGCTGATAAAGAAGGTCAACATATCCTGTGGTGGTGTTTAGAATCAGTCTGACACCAATTCACAGTGTATGTTGTCCAAAAGCACAGAACTGCACGACAGGGCCTACATCAGTCTTATGCCTGCTGTGAGGCAGATGTAAGAAATTGACGCAGTAGCATCTAGGAGTGTCACAGTGAAATCAAATAGATTTTACTATGCCAATTCTACAGCCCTTTATTGCAGGGGAATGCCAACCCTGCATACATTATAGCTGAGGTAGGTATAATGTAGCACAGGCCTCTACAAAGTGACGCATCTGCTTAGATGCGTCACTTTGTAAATATAGCACACCAGGCGCATTATTTACACCACCTCAGCATCACAAAAAGTGATACAATGACGGTGCAAAAGTGTTGCAGGACTTTATAAATAAGGCCCTATATATATATATAGACTGTCGAAGCCTCTGATGAAGTGCGGCAGCACGGAAACGCTTCAGGCATGCATAACTCGACACGAAAGCTGTTATTTGCATCTGCATGCCAGTTCCATTCTTACCCTTTAACCCCTTCGGCCCTGGTGACGGAATCGCTCCGTCACCAGCCTCGGTCGTGCTGTGCTGGTGACGGAGCGGTTCCGTCACGGCCCGTTCGGCGCGCCTGCGTGGCACGTTCTATTGAGCGGGCGGGCCGTGACGGAACCGCTCCGTCACAAGCACAGCGCGCCCGAGGCTCATGACGGAGTGGTTCCATCACGAGTACGGGAGCCCCGTGCAGCCCCCCTCCCCACTAGCGCTGCGCCAGAATAGCCGCCGCAGCAAAGGAGTTAAAAGCCTGATGCTAGCGGATGTCTGAGTGCGTCTTTGTTCCGGTGGGGAACTTTGGAGCTTTCATTATACACGGCATCCCCGGCCGCGAAAGATGCACCACCCTACTAAGGTTGGGGGCCAAGGGCTCTGTAGTTCACAGAGCCACTACGTGGGACATTTGCTTGGGATATTGAACGGCACCCACATGCGGATGCCCATTTGTCGGCTCGGACCTTTTTGGCAACAGCAATATTAACGTGCACACATTAGGGTAGAGTTCGCTGATCCAGACTACAACACTCACAAGTCAATACGCTCAACAGAGCAGCCCATCGAAGGGTGACATTTTTCCTTGTGTGTATATGGGTCAGGACAGCACGAAAGACTGTCGAATCCTCTGATGATGGTATGCTCAGACGTGAGTCTCTTGCTCACTTTGCCACTGGATTCAAGCAAGCCTGGCTGAAGACGTCTGTAATGCAAAAAACTGGTCCTAGGAAGCTTGTTTCCAGTCCAGGGAAGGCATGGCTCGGCAGTTCGGGCTGCACTGTTCCCATGAGGCACAGGCTCAGACTGATTTGCATATGGCCATGTCTGAACTGGGGTGGCAGAGTGGGCTAAAGAACGGTGATGGATTAAACCCAGATCTGTTGAATGGGTGTGAGTGTTTGATTGGTTCAGAAGCTCCATCCGTCACCACCCCCTTTTGTACCGCTTTGTTTGCCACAAGTTGGCAGGGTATGCTCAGACGTGAGTCCCTTGCTCACTTTGCCTCTGGATTCATGCAAGCCTGGCTGAAGACGGCTGTAATGCCAGAAACCGTTCCTAGGAAGCTTGTTTCCGGTCCAGGGAAGGCAAGGCTTGGCATTTCGGGCTGGACTGTTCCCATGAGGCAGAGGGTCAGACTGATTACTCTATGGCCATGTCTGAACTGGGGTGGCAGAGTGGGCTAAAGAACGGTGATGGATTAAACCCAGATCTGTTGACTGAGTGTGAGTGTTTGATTGGTCCAATGCTCCGTCCATCACCACCCCCTTTTGTACCACTCTGATGAAGTGTGGCAGCACAGAAACGCGTCAGGCATGCATAACTCGACACGAAAGCTGTTATTTGCATCGGCATGCAGGTTCCGTTCTTACCCTTTAAAAGCATGGTGCTAGCGGATGTCTGAATGCGTCTTTGTTCCGGTGGGGAACTTTGGAGCTTTCAATATATATATATATATATATATATATATATATATATATATATATATATATATATATATATATATATATATCCAAACAACGATTTCTCCCTCAAGAGTATATCCTGGAGTCGCAATTAACCCAATCTTAATTCACAAGGGAGTCAGTTTCAAAATATTTATTTTCAATCCATGGGGTGTCAACAAACCAAGGCAACAACCAACGCGTTTCGACAGCCTCCGCTGTCTTGGTCACGGTCCGAATTAAGATTGGGTTAATTGCGACTCCAGTATATCCTCTCGAGGGAGGAATCGTTGTTTGGATAATTTAGCGGTTGGGCTCAACCGCAGGAGTAACGCGGCTACACCTAGCAGCGCCTACCGGGAAAGAAAGGGAGCCATATGGAATTATATATATATATATATATATATATATATATATATATATATATATATATATATATATATATATATATAATTCCATATATATATATATAGACAAGCAAAATCCCAACCGCTCCTGGTAGCGGTTCAAAAGGGCGCAGACCTCATAACCCACAGAAAGCAGATTATGATGTTAAATCATCCAGCCAGCACTATATATATATATATATACACACACACAGAAAGGTTACCCTTTTGAGGAAGCCACACGCAAGTAGGTCAAACGTGACGTGTATTTCATGGAAGCTGCAGCAAGGTTAAAACCAAGAAATCTTGTCCAAAATTCATCAGCCTGACGCGTTTCGTGCCTGCTCGAACCTATTCATAGGCAAAGTTCAAACGCTGCGCAAAGCATTCCGGTAATATTCTTTAATTCCAGTCAGCTGCCCCAGTGGGCGTCGGCTCGCACTGAGCCTCTTGGTAGCTGTAGTCCTTCATATACTCTAGTGAGTTGCTTGACAGAGCGAAAGTTTCAAAATGCACAAACCCCAGTGGGTGGAAAGAGTTCAGTTCGCCCCTCGTTGCACCTTATACCTTCCAAAAATGACCTCTTGCCCCTCATGTTGATCGTCACTCGACATCAGACAGGAATGCTGTGATGCAGTGGGGCTTCCCTCTACGACCGGGACAGCCGTAATTTGTATACACACACAGAAAGGTTACCCTTTTGAGGAAGCCACACGCAAGTAGGTCAAACATGACATTTATTTCATGGAAGCTGCAGCAAGGTTAAAACCAAGAAATCTTGTCCAAAATTCATCAGCCTGACGCGTTTCGTGCCTGCTCGCACTTATTCATAGGCAAAGTTCAAACGCTGCGCAAAGCATTCCGGTAATATTCTTTAATTCTAGTCACCTGCCCCAGTGGGCACCGGCTCGCACTGAGCCTCTTGGTAGCTGTAGTCCTTAATATACTCCAGTGAGTTGCTTGACAGAGCGAAAGTTTCAAAATGCACAAACCCCAGTGGGTGGAAAGAGTTCAGGTCGCCCCTCGTTGCACCTTATACCTTCCAAAAAGGACCACTTGCCCCTCATGTTGATCGTCATCTGACATCAGACAGGACTGCTGTGATGCAGTGGGGCTTCCCTCCATGACCGGGACAGCCGTAATTTGTATACACACACAGAAAGGTTACCCTTTTGAGGAAGCCACACGCAAGTATGTCAAACGTGACGTTTATTTAATGGAAGCTGCAGCAAGGTTAAAACCAAGAAATCTTGTCCAAAATTCATCAGCCTGACGCGTTTCGTGCCTGCTCGCACTTATTCATAGGCAAAGTTCAAACGCTGCGCAAAGCATTCCGGTAATATTCTTTCATTCCAGTCACCTGCCCCAGTGGGCGTCGGCTCGCACTGAGCCTCTTGGTAGCAGTAGTCCTTAATATACTCCAGTGAGTTGCTTGACAGAGCGAAAGTTTAAAAATGCACAAACCCCAGTGGGTGGAAAGAGTTCAGTTCGCCCCTCGTTGCACCTTATACCTTCCAAAAACGACCTCTTGCCCCTCATGTTGATCGTCATCTGACATCAGACAGGACTGCTGTGATGCAGTGGGGCTTCCCTCCACGACCGGGACAGCCGTAATTTGTATACACACACAAAAAGGTTACCCTTTTGAGGAAGCCACACGCAAGTAGGTCAAACGTGACGTTTATTTCATGGAGGCTGCAGCAAGGTTAAAACTAAGAAATCTTGTCCAAAATTCATCAGCCTGACGCGTTTCATGCCTGCTCGCACTTAATCATAGGCAAAGCTCAAACGCTGCGCAAAGCATTCCGGTAATATTCTTTAATTCCAGTCACCTGCCCCAGTGGGCGTCGGCTCGCACTGAGCCTCTTGGTAGCAGTAGTCCTTAATATACTCCAGTGAGTTGCTTGACAGAGCGAAAGTTTCAAAATGCACAAACCCCAGTGGGTGGAAAGAGTTCAGTTCGCCCCTCGTTGCACCTTATACCTTCAAAAAACGACCTCTTGCCCCTCATGTTGATCGTCATCTGACATCAGACAGGACTGCTGTGATGCAGTGGGGCTTCACTCCACGACCGGGACAGCCGTAATTTGTATACACACACAGAAAGGTTACGCTTTTGAGGAAGCCACACGCAAGTAGGTCAAACGTGACGTTTATTTCATGGAAGCTGCAGCAAGGTTAAAACCAAGAAATCTTGTCCAAAATTCATCAGCCTGACGCGTTTCGTGCCTGCTCGCACTTATTCATAGGCAAAGTTCAAACGCTGCGCAAAGCATTCCGGTAATATTCTTTAATTCCAGTCACCTGCCCCAGTGGGCGTCGGCTCGCACTGAGCCTCTTGGTAGCTGTAGTCCTTAATATACTCCAGTGAGTTGCTTGACAGAGTGAAAGTTTCAAAATGCACAAACCCCAGTAAGTGGAAAGAGTTTAGTTCGCCCCTCATTGCACCTTATACCTTCCAAAAACGACCTCTTGCCCCTCATGTTGATCGTCATCAGACATCAGACAGGACTGCTGTGATGCAGTGGGGCTTCCCTCCATGACCGGGACAGCCGTAATTTGTATACACACACAGAAAGGTTACCCTTTTGAGGAAGCCACACGCAAGTAGGTCAAACGTGACGTTTATTTCATGGAAGCTGCAGCAAGGTTAAAACCAAGAAATCTTGTCCAAAATTCATCAGCCTGACGCGTTTCGTGCCTGCTCGCACTTATTCATAGGCAAAGTTCAAACGCTACGCAAAGCATTCCGGTAATATTCTTTAATTCCAGTCACCTGCCCCAGTGGGCGTCGGCTCACACTGAGCCTCTTGGTACCTGTAGTCCTTAATGTACTCCAGTGAGTTGCTTGACAGAGCGAAAGTTTCAAAATGCACGCAGCCAAGAGGCTCAGTGCGAGAACTTTGCCTATGAATAAGTGCGAACAGGCACGAAACGCGTCAGGCTGATGAAGAAGAGTGAGAGACTAAGAGGACGGAGAGATGAGGCTAACAGAGAGAAAATGAGGGAAGGGGAATGTAGAAGTAAGAGGACAACGGGAATAAGAGAAGGAGTTAGTGAAGTTGAGTAAGAAGAGTAAGGGAAGGGAAAAGAGTGAAGGAGTGAAGGAAGGGAAGAGAGAGGAAGGGAAGTAGAACAGGAGATCTGAAAGAAAGTGAGTGTGGGAGTGACAGAGAGAATGAGGCTAACAGAGAGAGAATGAGTGAAGGGGAGTGTAGAAGTAAGAGGACAGAGGGAGTAAGAGAAGCAGTTAGTGAAGTGGAGTAAGGAGAGTAAGGGAAGGGAAAAGAGTGAAGGAGCGAAGGAAGGAAAGAGAGAGGAAGGGAAGTAAAACAGGAGATCTGAAAGAAAGTGAGTGTGGGAGAGTGGCTGAGTGCTAGGGAGTGAGCATGACAGAAGAGGAGTGATAGACTAAGAGGACGGAGAGAATGAGGCTAACAGAGAGAGAGAATGAGGGAAGGGGAGTTTAGAAGTAAGAGGACAGAGGGAGTAAGAGAAGGAGTTAGTGAAGTGGAGTAAGGAGAGTAAGGGAAGGGAAAAGAGTGAAGGAGTGAAGGAAGGGAAAAGAGAGGAATGAAAGTAAAGGAGAAGGTCTGAAAGAAGGTGAGTGTGGGAGGGGAGTGAGGAAAAGGGGAGTAAACGTGGGGATTGAGAATAAGTGAGGGAAGCGCAGTAAGGGAACAGGGGTGTGGGTGGGTGAGAGAAGAGTAGTGAGGTTAAGGAGAACAGTGTTAAGAAAGTAAATTTTGTACGTCAAACTTACCTTATAAGTAATGTAAACTTAATTACATATTTTCAGTAAATTTAATATCTGTGAAAGACAAAAAACAAGTAAGTTATAATATTTACAATATAGATTTTACAATACAAGAGACAAAGCAGGAGAATAAAAGTCTTAAAAGGGTGGTAAGAGATAAAGTAGGAGTGAAGGACTCAGAAAGGAAAACAAAGAAATGGTGAAGGTCAGAGAGAGTGAAAAAGAAATAGAGGGAGAGCAAATTACTAAAAGGATAATGACATGGATACATTTAGTGACAGAGAAGAAGAGCAGTAGAGAGAAATGAAGTGAAGGTGAGTAAGATACTAAAGGAATGTGCATTAGGAAAACTAAAGGAAGAAAGGGGAGTAAAGAAAGGGGAGTGAGTGACAGGGAAGCAGGAGTGAGTGACAGTGGATTTATGACAATGAGGGATGGAAGGTGAGTGAGGGTGAATGTTGGGTCGTAAGACAGTGAGGGGACAAAGGGAGTGAGGGTAACAGAGAGGGAGAAAGGGAAGACAAGTGAGAATATGAGAGAACATAGGGAGTGAGAGAAAAAGTGAGTAAAGGGGAGTAAGGTGAGTAAGGGAAGGAGAATGACTGAGGGAGCAAAGGAAGGAAAGAAGGGGAAGACAAGTGAAGCAAAGGGACTGGGAAAAGGTGTGTCAGAAAGGGACTGAGTGAGAGAGCAAAGAAAGGTAAATAAGGGAGTATGGGTGAGTTATATGGAGTGAGCGTGATGAAGAGGAGTGAGAGAGTGAGAGGACTGAGAGAGTGAGGCTAAGAGAGAGGGAGTGAGGGAAGGGGAGTGAGGGTGTGAGAGGACAGAGGGAGGGAGAGAAGGAGTGAGTGAAGTGGAATAAGGTGAGTGAGAGAAGGGGAATTATTGATGGAGCAAAGAAAGGAAAGAAAGGGAAGGGGAGTGAAGTAGAATGACTGACAGCTGGAAAGTGGTGGATGAGAGAGAGGGAAAGGGCAGTTAAGGAATGGAGAATGAGGATAAGTGAAGGAAGTGGAATAGGGGAAGGGAGGTGAGGGAGAGTGAGAGAAGGCCAGTGAGGGTGAGTCAAAAGGAGTGATAGAGGGTGGAAAAAGGTGAGTGAGCATAAGAGAAGGGGGAATAATATATATTTGATAATACAAAATACAAAATATTTTGTACAACATGTTATATGCTTTATTTTTGCTGTTCTCAGAATATATTGAATTTCACTTAAAACAGTGCCTTCAATACTTCTCATCATATGACAGCAGGCAAAAAAAAACATAATCAAAATGATTGTGTTTAAAAAATCATACAACGTTTCAATAAATAATGTAAAATGTAGAAAAAACATATCTTAACTGACTTTTGATCCACATACTTTTCCACGAGGCCAAATAGTATATGGAAAGTCCTTTTCTTTGGAAATTACTCAAGAGTATTCTTAATCTCTCATTTACCGGAGTTTCTGAAAGAAAAGCTCCAACATCTTTTACATTATGAAACAATAGTTTTATTTCCACCTCTAGCTTACTTTTTATTAATATTTCCTATAATACTCACATCACACACTACATGATACACTTATACTACCTCTATGAGAACTACATGATTTTTATTATCTTGATCACTCTCACTCGGAAAGTAATTTTGAACAGCAAACTAAGTTTTATTAACTGCTCCAATCTTCATAGGCCAATTACCTTCCCTAAAATTTCGGATGTAAGAACACTAGGTAGGAGTTTTGTAAGTCAGAAGGCAAACGTTGTTTGAAAGTCAATTGAGTATCATAATAGTGTTTCCAGCCGTTTTGACATTTTAAATAAGCTGTGTAATGTCCTGATGTTGTTGAAGGACCATCATGGTAAATAATTGCTGCAGTTGCAAAGGTTCATCCTGAAATTGATAATTGAGAAGCCACAACATTTTTAATTAAAGTTGTCAATTTAGTTCCATCAGGTCTACATCGTTGGAACATTAAAATTATATACTGTCCATATCTTTCTATAAATAATGTTGATAGCATTGCAGATTTACATTGAGTACAGACCATGTTTTGATTTGCGTCTCTAACTAGATTATTAAAATACACAGATTTGCAGTCTGGTAAAGTCAAATATATAAATCTTTCAGTGTCTATTGTAGTACTACTTGAAAAGGAACAATTGTCGCAGTCGTGCTGCCATTTATAAGAAAGGCCAAAAAGATTTTCTACATCTACACCTTCATCTTGCAATACAACAAGCATATACATTAGAAATTCCTGACAACCTTGCTGAATATTCTGTGAAAATTGATTTAGACCAGAACATATGTCTAAAACATTTCGAATTTCAGAAACACTTTGTATTTTTGTTCTATCACTGCTACATTTCTCAAACACAGAATTCAACATTGAAAAAAATCTTTGATCCCGATTTTCAGCAATCTGTTCTTGTACAGTTTTGAGAAGAAAAACAACATTAACCACTACATTAGCATAGCAGTTGACACCAGAAGTGTTTTCAAACTGGAATCCAACAACATCTTTAACTGAATCCTTTTCCTTTCTGCTTACAATTACTGGTTCATCTACTTTTTTTCTTTTTGCTACAACTTCAGTACAATTTTTCTCATTTCTTCTTTTTTGGCCTACCACACGCTTTTCAAATATAGCATATTGAGGTAAATTTGAAGCATACTCTCTTCTTAACCTATTATATTCTTTTACACAATTTAGATCTGCATTAATCTTTGTCTCATCAAAATCAATCAAGTACAATCCAGATAAAGTTCTGACTCAAGATAAAGCAACATATGCCATACCCTCCTTGAACACAGAACTTCCAATATTCACTAAAGCACTATCTACACTTAAACCTTGAGATTTATGAATAGTCACCGCATATGCCAAAGAAACAGGAAACTGTTTTCTGCGGACATATATATCTTTCACAAGCAAAAATCGGGCACAACAACGACTGATTTGTTGTACTTCTTCAATATCATCAAATTAAATTTTTATAAATTCAATTACATCTCTATTTTGGTAATTCACAAAATCAACAACATGACCCATTGCTCCATTTACTAAACCTCTTTCCACATGTAAAGTACGTCGTAAAATTATACAACAATTTAAAGATGCATACAGACTCTTTTTCAAACCAGCAGTTTTAGATATTGTCTTCTCTAAAGAATCCAATTTTGATTTCAACTTTTCTGACAAAATAATAGTTGCTCCTTCATGTTCTATTTTATCAATAGCAACCAGTTTCACAATCTCTTGATTTTCCATCTTTGACATTTTGTTGTTGAAGATTGAACATTCTTGCAGAGCTGGCATCAAGCATATGACAGATTTGTTTTCAGGAATTTTCTTAAAAATATTCTCTGGGAGAATGTTTTCGTTTGGAAACAAATTTGAAATTAATCGTGCATGTAAAACTGCTTTCCCATGCTCACTTACTTTTCCAATTCTTACATCTTGTAGAATATTTTTATAATCTTCATCCTTTGCCTGTCGCATATTTTGTAGCAGTTCTGCATATTTGAAATTTAACCATATGTTAACATTTCCAATGCTTCCTAGGCACTTCCTTGTATCTTCATGTGTAAGCATTTTAAACTCTGGTTGTCCTTTCACTGGAGTTAGCTGCAGTAGATCTCCCCCCCAAAAAATGATGTGTTTGCCTCCTAATAGCACATCATACTCTGCTTTAAGAATTTCTTGCATTCTTAAATGCACAAAAAGCAAGCATTACATTTGATACCATGCTTACCTCATCAATGATACGAAGTTTTATTTTCTTGAAGACTCAGGAAACTTCACAACAAGCTTTTCCAGATAGCTTATAGTATTGTAATTTATTATCATGCTCTACTGGCAGCATCAATAACCGATGTAAAGTAAGTCCTTTAATGTTATGTGCTGCCAACCCAGTTGGAGCGGTAACAACACAAGACAGTGATGACTCCGTTCTTTTCTGCAGATAACTTGCACTTGTTTTAATCAGAAAACCTTTTCCAGTTCCTGCTTTTCCCTCACGTACAGTCGGACAGGTATAAATGATTTACATGAGCACTCTTTTTTCTCATGAGATAAACCATGCTCAATCTGTTCTGTGACTTCGTCATATATTTGTCTCTGCTCAACGTTTAGTTCTTTTTCCAAATCTTGTAAGTTAACTACATCCTCCTGAGCTTGTTCCATGGCTCTTTCAACTTCATCCATGGCAGTGACAGCTTCATTTTGGATAATTGGTCCTCCTAGTGGATCCTGACTCAATGAAGCAGAACTCTGATTGGCTTGAGAACTGTCTCTAGCAATCTCTGCTGCAATTGTAGCTTCTTGCTGTATTTCCTAGTTCAACATTTGCAGATACTTTGAAAAAACAGGACATCCTATGGTATCCTTGGTTGCATTGAATGAATCTTCATAAGTAAGAAAATCTCCAAGTAGTTCCTCTTCTGTACGCCACGGCTTAAAGAGTTGCAAAAGAGCTAAGTAATAAAATTCTCTTTTGTCTGGAGATTCACAACTCAATTTTCGATGATTAATCAAATTGCCTTTTCTGTGTTTCACCAGACAGCCTTCACATCCAATTATAGCATATACACCTTTATTGATATCTTCTGTGACGTTCTTCTTAAAAGTATAGGTTTGCAGAACTTCATACAGACAAATGTTCTCAAGAAGACTACTTCTATTTGCATAGTAAGTATCCAACATGTTTGTCTTCAAAATATCTGTACTGTTTGGTTCTTTCTCCGCTAAATACTCTATTTCTTGTACAGATTTCAAAACTCAGTTTCGTGTTGCAGCAAGACCTAGACTCACCCAAATGATGGTTCTAGATTTGGCATATAGACTTGCTGATGATAACCAGTCAGAACATTCATAAGCTCCAATTTCTCGATGCAACAACATCTTCAGACTGTAACTGTATAATTTCTTGCTTAGACTCTTTTCATGTGAAATTTCCTCCCACATTTCCTTCAGTTCCATCTTTTCTGATTTTGTGATGTAAGACGTCACATATCGAGCCACAGCAATAGAGTTGTCAGCAACATATTGAATATCCATGTTAGCATTCCACATGGACAAAATGACTGGGTTGTAGTCATTTATGTTTTTCGATTCCTCATTTCTTCTTAGGTTGTATGTATTTTTAGGTGATTTTCTTGTCACAGTATGTCGCAGAGAAGACATAAAATTGTTCACTCTTCCTTTCGATGTTACTGGACGTGGAAATGCAAAACGACATTTTGTGTAGAACTTGTCCTTGGATTTGTATTTTCGACGACAGTATTTTCCACAATGATGGGTTTGAAAGCGTAAAACTTGACGTCTTAAATTGTTTTCTTCTGTACTTTTCGGAACAGCACATGTGGAATACTGCTCAATGAAACTCATCACTTTCTCATCTGAATCTGTTCCAAATGTTGGTGCATCTTTAATCCATAGCAGCATATGTATGTGAGGAGCCCCTCTTGCTTGATACTTCTTTCTTCAAAAGAAATCCAAAACCTCTCCAAGCGGAGGACTTTTTTTGTTTGTAATAAAAGACATCATAGCTTCAAACCTATGATTGAAATACCTGCATACATTAACTGGATCCAAAGATCACAGTTCTCCAGGTGTCTTGTATTCAATATTTTCAATGTTTTTATTTGCCTCTCGTAGAAATTGAAGTAAGTCTTCCCAAGCATACTCAGCACAGCTAAGAATGAGGAACCATGTAGGAGTTCCTAAGTTTCTTAGCATACATTTCAATTCCCCATGACGATGGTACCAATACTCGTTAGTACCACGCTGACATGCCATGAGATTAATTCGCTGAGATTCCAAAACACTGTCTTGCATTTTTACTTTATCCATAAAGTCCTTTGCCGAAACATTTTGTAGATGTACTCCACTTTTCAGTATATGGTGCACTGCATAAGAAAGTCCAGACAAGTCACTCTCAAACAGTAGATGGAACAAATATGGAATGCATTGACGAAACCTTGGATCTTCTGCATATAATCTTGAAGTTCGGTATTCAGTTGCAGGAATTTGAACAGGTCGGTTGTCATATCGTCCACCTTGACCTGTTGGAAATAACTGTGGAAAACAACGATCTTCCAAACTTTCTTCCCATACACTAATGGGACTTCCTTTTGCTTCTTTCATTTGAAACAAGTCAATAGCATTCCCCATTACTTCTTTGGAATGCAATGGATGAACACTATAATGTTCATAAATTTCTTCACTTCTAGAGACATCAACTTTTTCAATTTGCCCAGCTGAGAAATCACTGTCCTCTTCTACAGTTGTTTCCTCTTCTCCTACATATACATTTTTGTAGTAGGGATTATTTTTTACCAAACACAACGTTGCCTTTTTGACTTTCCTAACATCCACTAATTCTTGCCTGATTTTCTTACTCTTTGTCGGAACACCATTATATATAATAATCAGAGGTTCCTCTTCTACTTTTTCTACACCAATTGTATCAATATTTTTCTTAAAATCTAGAGGCAAATAAACAACTCTTCCCTTTAATCCTCTCTGTAAATCTGAAGGAGGCAATTTCCCTGTCTTAGGCTCCATGCGAACAATAGCCTGAAAAGGATGCACACATTGAATCAGAATAGCCTCATAGGTATTTCAATCCATCAATTCAGAAGGAATGTCTACCAACTCCAGATTATTATGAACAGCTCTAGAAGGCATTCTGTTTTCATTTAATTTATTATAACACTATTTACAAATACGTTGATCTGAACCCAAATCAAAACAATTTTCTACCAACAAATAAGTTGCAAAATCCTTCCACTCATTATTATTTTCCATTTCACTTTTTACATATAAATCAACTAATCTAGTCTGATTCTTAAAATGAGTTTGTTGACAACACACACAAGTAAAATTAGGCCTCTCACTTGAATTGACCTTAAACTTTGTAATTTCATGGTCAAATGTTTCTATACTTGAAATCTCTACATTCTCTTCCACATTACCTTCTATTACTGTATCAGTTTCTGCACTGTCCTCTTTTTCACCAAAGTAACAAAACTCCATTTCTTTACAAATGTTTTTCACATCTAATTCAGTTCCATGCAAAAGAGCACTGTTTAACTGTTTTAGCTTAAGTGCTGGACTTTTTGCATAATACAAACTTCTCACCTATTTCCTCACTTTATTATGATGCACTGCTAACATCCTAAAATGGTGAAAAACACTCTGACATACTTTTCTTGAAAGACAAGCCAGTGAATGTCCATGCAAACCTGTTTTTCTCTCACTCTACAAGAGTCTAACTCTTGTAAAATTTTCATTTTTTGTTTTAGACTTTTCTTAGTATATGTCCGTAAGAAACTAAGAAACAAATCAATTCAATCCTGTCGCACTCTACAAATACTACTACAATATCAGGTATACACTGGAGCCTTAGGGCATCTCCCAAAAACTTCATCAGCTAACACCTCTTCTGTATTTCTAGGCACAATCTTTTCTTTTTCAACCGGACAACCGTCCTTCACCTCATATGCTCGACCATAGGTGTCAACTGCATGCACCAAATCATTATCCTGAAAGTAACTTTCTTCATTACAAAATGGCTCACAACTTGAACTATGCTTCCATTCTCCAGAAAAAACATCACAAAAATTAGTCCGATTAATTACTCTTTTCCACTTACATTTTGATTTGAACACATTGATTACCTTATCTAGTGTACAAATTCTATTGATTACTAAACAAAATAATTTATTTTTCACTTTAAATTCTTCATCCACAATCTTCACTATGCTTTTTTTTCTTGTGAAAAGCAGTCTTTTTTTGATACAGCTTTTCATTTTTTAATACATTTGTAACTATTCTTTTATAAAACATTCATCTACGAATTTCAATAAATTGATATCTCCTTCTATCGCTAGAGACAATATCATCTCCTTCTACAGGTCTAACATTTTTGGAGGGGCACAGTTTTTTCTTTCTACTTGGAGATGCCTTATTCTTCTTTGAAACAACATCTTTTTTTTTACATTTCAATAAATTCCTTAAAAAGTCCTTAGTTTGCTTACCAGGAGCATTACTTTTTTTCACTGAAGATTGTGTTTTGGATGAGTCTTGTTTTTCTGTTTTCTTGGACCGTAAATCTTGTTTATATTTCTTTTGACGTCTTTCCTTTGACGGCATATTCTTTTATCTTTCTATAGATGATTATATTATGTGGTAAAGAAATAATGACATATTATAGACCACTACAAACATACTACATAGCAATTACAATAAGTAAACCATATAAACACTAGTTTACAACATAAGTTACTTTATACTACAGCAACTGTGTCACAGTAACAGTGCAGTACAGTTTCATTATTAATCTTACTTTCTGCCATTACCACCTCTTTCTGTGCCTGTGTCTGCACACAAAGAGGGAAATGACACACAGAAAAAGAGAGATTATGCATGTGCAAAGTGACATGAAACACAGGCACAGACTACCTTTTAAGCTAAGAGAGGCAAACTGACAGCAGACACACATGACATTATTGAAAAATGTGAAAACATAGTTCCTTGTTTCACACACACACTCAATGACCAGGATGTTACATGTAATCTACCATGTTTGTCTCTAAATACAATATGTGTGTCTTTGCTCATACTATTTCACTGGCAAAAAACAGACCACATATATATAAGCAAGACATAACATTCCTTTTTCATTTCAACAGCACACCCTGAATCTTGATTACACAGCTTAGAGCCTATTTGTGACGTAAGAGGCCTAACAGACATGCTGCCTAAGATTCCCTACTAGTACATATGCTAAAGCCTAATTGACTTAAAGAAAGCATGTATTTCCATATTTTTAAACACATCAACTAAGTAAATTATTTACCCAGATATATGTAAAATCGAGCTTGACTCACAGTGTGATCTTAGGCCCATGACCAGGATGTTACATGTAATCTTCCATGTCTGTCTCTGAATGCAATATGTGTGTCTCTGCTCATACTATTTCACTGTCTCTACTGGCAAAAAACAGACCACATATATATAAGCAATACATAACATTCCTTTTTCATTTCAACGGCACATCCTGGATCTTGATTGCACAGCTCAGAGCCTATTTGTGAAGTAAGAGGCCTAACAGACATACTGACTTACAATCCCTACTAGTACATATGCTAAAGCCTAACTGACTTTAAGAAAACATGTATTTCCATATTTTTAAACACATCAACTAAGCAAATTATTCACCCAGATCCATTGAAAATCAAGCTTGAGTCACAGTGTGATCTTAGGCACATGACCAGGATGTTACATGTAATCTACCATGTCTGTCTCTGCATGCAATATGTGTGTCTTTGGTCATACTATTTCACTGTCTCTACTGGCAAAAAACAGACCACATACATATAAGCAAGACATAACATTCCTTTTTCATTTTAACGGCACACTCTGGATCTTGATTGCACAGCTCAGAGCCTATTTGTGAAGTAAGAGGCCTAACAGACATGCTGCCTTACATTCCCTACTAGTACATATGCTAAAGCCTAACGGACTTTAAGAAAACATGTATTTCCATATTTTTAAACACATCAACTAAGCAAATTATTCACCTAGATCCATTTGAAATCAAGCTTGACTCACAGTGTGATCTTAGGCACATGACCAGGATGTTACATGTAATCTACCATGTCTGTCTCTGCATGCAATATGTGTGTCTCTGCTCATACTATTTCCCTGTCTCCACTGGCATAAAACAGACCACATATATATAAGCAAGACATAACATTCCTTTTTCATTTCAAAGGCACACCCTGGATCTTGATTGCACAGCTCAGAGCCTATTTGTGAAGTAAGAGGCCTGACAGACATGCTGCCTTACATTCCCTACTAGTACATATGCTAAAGCCTAACTGACTTTAAGAAAACATGTATTTCCATATTTTTAAACACATCAACTAATCAAATTTTTCACCCAGATCCATTTAAAATCGAGCTTGACTCACAGTGTGATCTTAGGCACATGACCAGGATGTTACATGTAATCTACCATGTCTGTCTCTGCATGCAATATGTGTGTCTCTGCTCATACTATTTCACTGTCTCTACTGGCATAAAACAGACCACATATATATAAGCAAGACATAACATTCCTTTTTCATTTCAAAGGCACACCCTGGATCTTGATTGCACAGCTCAGAGCCTATTTGTGAACTAAGAGGCCTGACAGACATTTTGCCTTACATTCCCTACTAGTACATATGCTAAAGCCTAACTGACTTTAAGAAAACATGTATATCCATATTTTTAAACACATCAACTAATCCAAGTTTTCACCCAGATCCATTTAAAATCGAGCTTGACTCACAGTGTGATCTTAGGCACATGACCAGGATGTTACATGTAATCTACCATGTCTGTCTCTGCATGCAATATGTGTGTCTCTGCTCATACTATTTCACTGTCTCTACTGGCAAAAAACAGACCACATATATATAAGCAAGACATAACATTCCTTTTTCATTTCAACGGCACACCATGGATCTCGATTGCACAGCTCAGAGCCAATTTGTGAAGTCAAAGGCCTAACAGACATGCTGCCTTAGATTCCCTATTAGTACACATGCTAAAGCCTAACTGACTTTAAGAAAACATGTATTTCCATATTTTTAAACACATCAACTAAGCAAATTATTCACCCAGATCCATTTAAAATCGAGCTTGACTCACAGTGTGATCTTAGGCACTTGAGACACATGTCATGACACACTGTAATCTTTGATAAAAATTTAAAAGCCAGACATTTTACCTGAAAACATATTCCATAGTAAATCACTTTTAGCACAGAGCACAGCCCATTTAAATGACCTCTACAAAACAAGGCAGAAACCTAACTCATTTCCAAAATACATTTCAAATATGCCCCATTAAATTCTTTAACAGCATTACAAAAAACATGACACACAATGCAGGAATAAAGAAGCACAATATGCTTCTTAATCTTCCCCATAGTACATACAGCAGTCTATCTTTATTTAAAAAAACATTACTCACCTTTAAAAATGCCTTGGAAGATGTAGAACAGTGTCAGTCACACACACCAGATTTTCTTAAGCAGAATCTCTGAATAATGCTTCTGTCACTGCAGCCTCAGAATAATGGCACAGATTACCTCTCATTTTAGACCCATATTCTTGTACATAACCAATGAAAATTCTTCCCACACAAATTCAAAACCAAACTGCACATTTTAATTGGTTGTACATTTCAACACTTTGAAATTCACATAATATTCACCCATCCCCCCAGTGCTCATTCACCTTGTTACCATGGTAACTCCCACCTAACCCAGAACACAGTTGAAAGGTTCATTATACAATGTTGCAAAAGAATCCAGCAAGGGTGTTTGACCTCTCATTGTACTAGCTAATCATATGCAATGTTTCTTTAAATTACCTTTTCTCAACCATTAAAATGGCTTCTTTAAAAAAAGCATACACTCTAATTTTCAGTGGTGAATTTTAAGAAAGCACCAATCATTTCTTCTTTTTCAAGTGCACTGAATCTCAACCACTTTTTTCATTATTCCTACTTTCAAACTGCCATTTCATTTCCACATCTCATCTGAATACAAGCACATCTACCTTTAAGATGCCGAAAGTCTGGTTTGTGGGTCATAGCGTTGTCTACTGGAGTGAAAAATTTGCAAGTAACAGAGGTATTTACAACCTTGATTTACCAAATGAGGACATTGTGTGGATTGGACAGGGAGGATTAAGAAGTCACCAATTGATACCATTGATAAAATCCTTTATGCATCTACCACACCCTGCCCTCATAATTGTGCACTGTGGTGGCAATGACCTGGGCACTTTGACTGGGGTAGGTCTGGAAATGCTTTTAAAGGACATCTTTGGGCAATTGATGTCACTTTTTCCAAAAACTGCCTTGATATTTTCTAATATATGCCAAAGACAAAAATGGAACTAGTCCAACCAATTTTGTCCACAGATTGAGAAAGCAAGGAAACATGTGAATAAATCTGTTTCTGCTTGCCTCCGAGACTATGGTATGGGTTCCATTTACCACAACAACTTGCGTTACAACATGCAAGGAATCTATAGGAGAAATGGTGTACATTTTACAGATGAGGGGAATAGAGTCTTCCTCTTAAACTGGAGACTCTGCATCGGTACCTACTTGTAGGTGCAAAAAATACCCACATAACACAACAGCTCTTTTCAGAGCTACCCTACCTCTAAGCACTCTAAATTATTTTTTTACTCTAATTCTTTATACTGTTTTTCCCAGTGGTGCGCTCAGGGTGCGCGTACCGGTGAGCGTACATGGGAACGCACCCAGCGCTTACCCTGCGAAAATTGCAAAAAAAAAAGTATTTTTGCCCTTCAGGGTCCTTCTAGGCCCCCCTCAGAAAACCTAGGGGGTCACGGGGTGTCTACCCTGCCCCCTGTTAATCCTTTCCCCCTTTTTTTCACCTCTTGTGTCTCAATTTTACCGAGACACAAGATGGCGGACTCTCTGGACTGTTTATAATGTTGTCAGGCACCCGAGAGCCAATCAGCTTTCCGTTCACGCACTTCCGTGGTGTGCCGGGTGCGCTCCCCGGTACGCGTACCGGTAAGCGCTGGAAGCGCGCTAATTGATATATATGTATTTTTGAAGTTGCTTTTCATAAAAACCACTGGAGCAATTATAAACAAATATGGAAAAGGCCCTACTACGTACCAGTGCCTACCATTTTGCCAAGTTTGGTGTAATTCCATTCAGCCGTTCGGGCTGTAGCCGTTTCTAAATATCCTATGGAAAATTGCATGGGGATAACACAGTTGAAAGTTTTGAAATTTAGAACCAATCAAAATGTTACTTTCGTTTTGAATTTGTGTGTGATGAAGTATGATTGGTTATGTATATATCTTAAATGGGAGGAAAACATGGCCATTTTGTGATACTCCTGTCTGAGGTACTCTTGAGAGGAATTTTGGTTGCTCAATTTCTGGAGTTTGAATTACACAGTACTAACTCTTCTCCTACTTACAAAAAGGTGAGTTGTTAATTTGTAAGGGGAACTATGTTGTACACTTTAAGATAATTTGGAAAATGTTTTCTGTTAGCTATTTACAGTCATTCTGTTATAATTATGGATTAAGATAGGCTTCATCACATGCAGTGCTTTATATTTCTATTTCCTGCCTGATACTATACACTACCAATTAATTTTAAAGAACTAAATACTTGATTACGCTACTTTTATATTATGTATTACTAAAAACGATAAATGAAAGTGATTACTTTTTTCTCCAATTTACAGCAAGAAATTTGAAATTAAAATGGATCAGAATGAGGAGACCAAGGAAATTTCTTTTGAAATTTCAACTACATATATTGAAAATCAAAATGTCACGGATATTGACAGCACCATTTCATCACAAGGAGGAGATGACATAAATGATTTTTTAGATGAATCTCATGACAAAGAATTTATCGAATGTTTGGATACAATTGAATTCCAACAATCAACATTGCAGACATTTCATGAGGAGATTCATGATGATTTTATTGAAAAGGAAATTCCAGATGAGGACCTGCTGCAAGTTCTATTAGCACCTTGAATGCTACAGCTAATCCTCCTGGATGCTGACCTCTCTTGATTCCCATTGTTCATGACGAGCTCAGCTCATCATGAGCACACGACCAGTGTACTGCATGACGAGCTGAGCTCGTCATGAGCAGGGAAGGGATTAAATTATGAAAATTCTGAACAATAAATTATTATTTACAAATTAAAAATTAGTTGACATATTATTCATTTTTATTTCTAATTTATGAGGTGGTAGCAAAGTGATTGTAGTATAATGTGAGACTTATAGTATAGAGTGCAACATTTTTATGTTACATAGTGAGATTACTCATATTTACTTCCCTTCAACCACTATATTTTCTCCAATGTGTAGTTGACATCTCTTCTTCATCTCCTGCCTCCTTTCACTCACTGTCTGTCTCTGATGCACCCTATCGCCGCCATTTTGTGTAGTTACAGAAGAGAGTGAAATATAATAGTTCAGAACGTGAAAAGGGGGCAGGATAGAGTGCACCTCACCCCCTAGACTTTCTCAGGGGGTCCAAAAAGGATCTGTTTCTGCTTTTCTGAGTTCCATATACCACAATAACTTGCATTACAACATGCAAGATATCTACAGAGGAGACGGTGTGCATTTCTCAGATGAGGGGAACAGAATCTTTCTCTTGAATTTTAGACTCTGCATCGGTACCTACTTGTAGGTACTTAAATCACCCACATAACACAACAGCTCTTTTTAGAGCTACTCTACCTCTAAGCAATCCAAATTCTTATTTTACACTATTTTCTTTCACTGTTTTACCCTGTGGTGCGCTCAGGGTGCGCATACCGGTGAGCGTACATAGGAACGCACTCAGGGCTTACCCCGTGAAAATTTCAACAAAAACAAAAATCGTTTTTTTGCCCTTCAGAGTCCTTCTAGGCCCCCCTCAGAAAACCTAGGGGGTCAGGGGGTGTCTACCATGCCCCCTTTTAATCATTTCCCCCTTTTTATTTTCACCTCTTGTGTCTCGATTCTACCGGGACACAAGATGGCAGACTCTCTGAAGTGTTTAGAATGTTGACAGACATCCGAGAGCCAATCAGTTTTCCGCTCGCGCACTCCCGTGGCACGCCGGTTGCGCTCCCCGGTACGCGTACCGGTGAGCGCTCGGAGCACGGCTATTGATATATATGTGTTTTTGAAGTTAATTTTCGAAAAAACCACTGGAGCAATTTTCACCAAGGAGAGCAAAGGCCCATCTGCGTACCTGTCCCTACAATTTTGCAAAGTTTGGTGTAATTCCGTTCAGTGGTTCGGGCTGTAGCCTTGTCAATTCGTCCTATGGAAATTAACATGGGGAAAACACGTTTTGGGACCCCCCTTTTTTCTCGGCACCCACTTCACGAATCCCCCCGAAACTTTCAGGGAAGGAGCGGAGCAGAGCTGGCCTAAATTTTGGAAAATTACACGCAAATTCCTCAACTGGCGCCAAAGTTATTCCCAATAGAAAGTTGCAGATTTCCTATGGTAGCTAGGTCCTAACTATAACTACCTACTGGCGACAGCCAGTAGGATATATATATATATATATATATATATATATATATATATATATATATATATATATATATATATATATATATATATATATATATATATATATATATATATATATATATATATAAATTCACTGAAAAAACCATAGGTTATAGACCATATATAGTTAGGAATTGGCATTTACAAAACCTTATTTTACTCACACAAAACCATTGAAATTCCATGTATAGTTAGTTGCACTAACTATATATCGCGCACCCGCAATCCACTGCTGATGATGTCACATATTACATCATTCATGACATGGTCAGTGACATCACTGATGACATCACTGATGACATCTCAAATGACATCACTGATGACATCACTGATGACAACATCCAGTGACTGTATGTTTCTGTAAAGTTAAAATATGTCTTACATATTGAAGAATTAGTGGATGTATAAGTGTCTGGATGAAGGATTTAGTAGGTGCATGACTGACTGTATGAGTGAGTGATTAAATGTGTCTCACTGAGTGCATGGGTTAGTGACTAAACTGTCTTAATTTGTGCATCATTATGTCTGTTGTTCTGTAAACTGTTGCATGTGTTGATAAGTAGCTATATGAGTAACTATATGGGTTATTGATTGGTTGCCCAAGTATTTGTATGGGAGACTGAGTGTGTGTGTGGGTGGCTGGGAGGTGTATGACTCTGTGCATAGATGTGTGAGCAGTTGATTCACTAGATGTATGGTTTCAAAAGTGCATGTGGAAACAGCTGTATGGGCGGTTGACTGTGTGCATGAGTGTATTGGTGAGTGAATGGATATCTCAGTGCTACATGTCAAAGTAAGTACATATGTAAAACACAGTACATGTGAGAGTTGACATATATAAATACCTGTGCATAAGAGCCAGTGAATGTGTGAGTGGCTGTATGGATCATTGTGAACTTGTATCAGGGATTGTATAAGAGAGTAAATATGTGTTAGTATATGTTTGAATAAGTAAAGTTTGTATAACTGTATAGTTGAGGAAATGGAGGTGTGATTGATTCTTTGCATGACTGACTAGGTGTGTGAGTAACTCCATGGATGAGTGACAGTCTGTGAGTGTCTGTTTACACTGATTGTATCTAAAGTTATATTAGAGTCTAAAGAGGTTCATCGTATTATCACATGAATGATATCATCAGTGATGTGATCAGTAATGTCAAATGAGATATCATCAGTGATGTCATCAGTGATGTCATTTGAGATGTCATCAGTGATGTCATTTGAGATGTCATTAGTGATGTCATCAGTGATGTCACTGACCATGTCATGAATGATGTAATATGTGACATCATCAGCAGTGGATTGCGGGTGCGCGATATATAGTTAGTGCAACTAACTATATATGGAATTTCAATGGTTTTGTGTGAGTAAAATAAGGTTTTGTAAATGCCAATTCCTAACTATATATGGTCTATAACCTATGGTTTTTTCAGTGAATTTTCAAGGTTTTGTAAATGCTAATTCCTAATTATATATGGTCTATAACCTATGGTTTTTTCAGTGAATTTTCAAGGTTTTGTAAATGCTAATTCCTAACTATATATGGTCTATAGCCTATGGTTTTTTCAGTGAATATATATATATACATAGATATATAAACATATATCATCTGTATATCTATATAAATACAAACATAAATGCATGCATACATATACTTATATGCATACAGATGCATGTTATTTACATGAAAGTTGAAAAAACACTAATAAAAGCAAAGCTAAAAAGCCACCTCATTACAAACAGAATGGCTTTAACTTAAACGAGGGCGAGATCTATTGCATTTTCAATGCTTGTTTACTTTGGTTCCATCAAGAAGGCATTCAGATGTGTCACACATTTGCCATAAATTCTGAATGTTAGCACTCTAGTTGCACATTCGATCACTGTAGTAAAGCTACTGCTCACCAGGGGCGTCTGCTGCTGGTATTCAAAGTGCATGCTTCAGTCTGCATGTCAGAATTTTTTTAATGAAATAGAAGAGGATTTGAGAAGTCACTCAAAATGATCCCTAATTATTCTTTCTGAAGCACTAATCATACTTTCTATGGCAAAATTAACCCTCTCATGTTGTTCCTTTTTAAATTGAGTGTTTTCAGACTTACCACTTCATTCCAATCAAGATGGCTTCTGGTGTGCCATACTTTTGTCATAAGTAAGACTGTTAGCGCTCTAGTTGTTCTTTAGAACACTCTGGGACATTCTGTCATTGGGCTATACTTGGGGCACATGTGGGTGAGATTTGGGCTACATTTAGGCTCTTTTGTCTCTGGTGGCCATCTTGGGAGACTGTATGTCAGAATTTTTTAATGAAATTGAAGAGGGTTTGAGAAGTCACTCAAAATGTGCCCTAATTTTTCTTTCTGCAGCACTAATCATAATTCATATGGCAAAATATACCCCCTCATTTTGTTCCTTTTTAAATTAAATGTTTTAAGAGTTACCACTTTATTCCAATCAAGATGGCTTCAGGTGTGCCATACCTTTGTAATAAGTAGGACTGTTAGCGCTCTAGTTGTTCTTTAGAACACTCTGGGACATTCTGTCATTGGGCTATACTTGGGCTACATCTGGGTGATATTTGGGCTACATTTGGGCTCTTTTGTCTCTGGTGGCCATTTTGGGAGACTGCATGTCAGAATTTTTTAATGAAATAGAAGAGGATTTGAAAAGTCACTCAAAATGTGCCCTAATTTTTCTTTCTGCAGCACTAATAATACCTTCTATTGCATAATATACCCCCTCATTTTGTTCCTTTTTAAATTAAATGTTTTAAGAGTTACCACTTTATTCCCATCACGATGGCTCCAGGTGTGCTATACCTTTGTAATAAGTAGGACTGTTAGCGCTCTAGTTGTTCTTTAGAACACTCTGGGACATTCTGTCATTGGGCTACACTTGGGCTACATCTGGGTGATATTTGGGCTACATTTGGGCTCTTTTGTCTCTGGTGGCCATTTTGGGAGACTGCATGTCAGAATGTTTTAATGAAATAGAAAAGGATTTGAGAAGTCACTCAAAATGTGCCCTAATTTTTCATTCTGCAGCACTAATCATACTTTCTATGGCAAAATATACCCCCTCATGTTGTTTCTTTTTAAATTAAATGTTTTAAGAGTTACCACTTTATTCCAATCAAGATGGCTTCAGGTGTGCCATACCTTTGTAATAAGTAGGACTGTTAGCGCTTTAGTTGTTCTTTAGAACACTCTGGGACATTCGGTCATTGGGCTATACTTGGGCTACATCTGGGTGATATTTGGGCTACATTTGGGCTCTTTTGTCTCTGGTGGCCATTTTGGGAGACTGCATGTCAGAATGTTTTAATGAAATAGAAAAGGATTTGAGAAGTCACACAAAACGTGCCCTAATTTTTCATTCTGCAGCACTAATCATACTTTCTATGGCAAAATATACCCCCTCGTGTTGTTTCTTTTTAAATTAAATATTTTAAGAGTTACCACTTTATTCCAATCAAGATGGCTTCAGGTGTGCCATACCTTTGTAATAAGTAGGACTGTTAGCGCTCTAGTTGTTCTTTAGAACACTCTAGGAGGCTGCAGTAGAACACAAAGGAATCAACTGACAGTCTCTGTCCTTGTTGGATGTACATGTTTTACTGAGAATGTCAGACTTCATTTTCACATGACTGAGAAAGATAATGTGAATTTACAGAAAATATGCTTTCAGTTTAGCTTATAGATCCCCTTCCAAACCACTGTGGGAAAATCATGAGATATTAGTTTTCTTTCAAACAATATTCATGATATCACAGCAGAAGGTTTTTTCACATGGTAAAATCACCTTAGAACCCACCACAATTCCTAAAACGAGTATAGTACCATCAACAAATGATTTATAATGTAACTAAAGTCCTAAAAACCTCTATTAACTACAATGCTTTTTAATGAGGTGCTATCATGTATATTGGTCCCAAGATGGCTGCCAACACTTCTTGGATGAAGTGCTGACAGCCAATCAGATCAGATGTGTGGTTAGGCTCCGCCCAGATATATATCTTTTTTTGAACCTAAATTACTCAAAATCCACTGGAGCACATATATTGAGACCTATCAAAGGCACATCGGGCTAACAGTCCCTACAATTTTGCCAAGTTTCGTGCAAATCCATTCAGCCGTTCGAGCTAAAAGTGAGGCCAACCGCCCTATGGAAATTAACATGGGAAAAACGCGTTTTGGGACCCCCCTTTTTTCTCGGCCCCCCCTTGATGAAACCCCCCCCCCAAATTGTCAGGGGCTGCTCAGAAACAAAATGTTCTATTTTCCTGAAAATTTCAGCCAATTCCGTCCACAAACGCCAAAGTTATTAGACATAGAATTTTCAAAAATCCCATAGAGAAAAAATCCTAACTATATATACCTACTGGCGACCGCCAGTAGGTAATATATATATATATATGTAATATAATATATATATTACCTACTGGCGGTCGCCAGTAGGTAGTTATAGTTAGGATTTTTTTCAATGTTAAATCTCAAAATTCTATTTGAAATAACTTTGGCACCGGTTGACGAATCCGCCTGAAGATTTCCTGAAAATGGCCTCGTCAAGCTCCGGTTCTTCCCTGAAAGTTTGGGGGGGATACGTCAAGCGGGGGCCGAGATAAAAGGGGGGTCCCAAAACGCGTTTTCCCCATGTTAATTTCCATAGGGCGGTCGATTTCACTTTTAGCTCGAACGGCTGAATGGATATACACCAAACTTGGTAAAATTGTAGGGACTGGTAGCCCGATGTGCCTTTGCTATGTCTCAAGATATGTGCTCCAGTGGATTTTGAGTAATTTAGGTTCAAAAAAATATATATATCTATAGGCGCTCTCCGGTGCGCGCACCGGAGAGCGCTCCAGGCGCGACACGCGACTTGCGCGCAGAAAGCTGATTGGCTCTTGGGTGTCTGTAAACATTCTAAACAGTCTGGAGCGGCCGCCATCTTGTGTCTCGGTAAAATCGAGACACAAAGGGTTTGAAAAAAAAAGGGGGCAAATGACCATAAGGGGGAAGAGTAGACCCCCTCTGACCCCCTAGGTTTGATGTGGGGGCTAAAATAGGGTCCTGCGGGGCATTAATTTTTTTTTTTTTTCGATTTGCGCGGGGGAAGCGCATGGTACGCGCACCGGGGAGCGAAGCACGGGGAAAATCCAGGACCATATTTATGAAGGCCTTGCGCTGCCAGTTTTGCGCCGCCTGTGCGTCAATTTTTGTGACGCACCAGCGGTGTAAAAAAATGCGCCTTGTTACGCTATATTTAAAAAGTGACGCATCTATCTAGATGCGTCACTTTTTAAATATAGTGCAACGAGGCACATTTTTTTACACTGCTGGTGCGATGCGTCACTTTTCTGTGCGCACTCCTTATGACATTCCAGATGTGTCATATTTAATGTATGACGAATCATGTTGCAAGGAGTTACAGATACGTCAGTATTTCTGACATATCTGTAAACATAAAAGTGACGCGAGGCAGGCGCAAGATTTTGACGCAACAGCATCCTAAAAGTGACACAGAGAAATCTCATAGATTTCAGTACATCGTTATTACCAAGCTTTTTGCGCGGGAATGCCCCCTCTGCATACATTATACCTGACGCAGATATAATGTGGCGCAGAGTTTTAAAAAGTGACCCATGTACCTAGATGCGTCACTTTTTATAAAATAGCGTCAGGTATAATGCATGCAGAGGGGGTGTTCCCCCGCAAAAAGCTTGGTAATAACGACGCAGTGAAATCTTTGAGATTTCACTGCGTCACTTTTAGGATGCTGTTGCGTCAAAATCTTGCGCCTACTTCACAGCAGACCTTTCACATGGTGCTTTTTCCATGTGAAAGGACACATTACTGGAGTTGCGTCACTTTTGTGACGCACTCCAGCAATGCGTTACTTGGAATGTCATAAGGAGTGCGCACAGAAAAGTGACGCATCGCACCAGTGGTGTAAAAAAATGCGCCTCGTTGCGCTATATTTAAAAAGTGACGCATCTAGGTAGATGGGTCACTTTTTAAAATCCTGCGCCACATTATATCTGCGTCAGGTATAATGCATGCAGAGGGGGTGTTCCCCCGCAAAAAGCTTTGTAATAGCGACGCAGTGAAATCTTTGAGATTTCACTGCGTCACTTTTAGGATGCTGTTGCGTCAAAATCTTGCACCTGCTTCACAGCAGGCCTTTCACATGGTGCTTTTTCCATGTGAAAGGACACATTACTGGAGTTGCGTCACTTTTGTGACGCACTCCAGAAATGCGTTACTTTTGTGTTTACAGATACGTCAGAAATACTGACATATCTGTAACTCCTTGCGACATGATTCCTCATACATTAAATATGACATATCTGGAATGTCATAAGGAGTGCGCACAGAAAAGTGACGCATTGTACCAGTGGTGTAAAAAAATGTGCCTCGTTGCGCTATATTTAAAAAGTAACGCATCTAGGTAGATGGGTCACTTTTTAAAATCCTGCACCACATTATATCTGCGTCAGGTATAATGCATGCAGAGAGGGTGTTCCCCCGCAAAAAGCTTTGTAATAGCGACGCAGTGAAATCTTTGAGATTTCACTGCGTCACTTTTAGGATGCTGTTGCGTCAAAATCTTGCGCCTGCTTCACAGCAGACCTTTCACATGGTGCTTTTTCCATGTGAAAGGACACATTACTGGAGTTGCGTCACTTTTGTGACGCACTCCAGCAATGCGTTACTTTTGTGTTTACAGATACGTCAGAAATACTGACATATCTGTAACTCCTTGCGACATGATTCCTCATACATTAAATATGACATATCTGGAATGTCATAAGGAGTGCGCACAGAAAAGTGACGCATCGTACCAGTGGTGTAAAAAAATGCGCCTCGTTGCGCTATATTTAAAAAGTGACGCATCTAGGTAGATGGGTCACTTTTTAAAATCCTGCGCCACATTATATCTGCGTCAGGTATAATGCATGCAGAGGGGGTGTTCCCCCGCAAAAAGCTTTGTAATAGCGACGCAGTGAAATCTTTGAGATTTCAGTGCGTCACTTTTAGGATGCTGTTGCGTCAAAATCTTGCGCCTGCTTCACAGCAGACCTTTCACATGGTGCTTTTTCCATGTGAAAGGACACATTACTGGAGTTGCGTCACTTTTGTGACGCACTCCAGCAATGCGTTACTTTTGTGTTTACAGATACGTCAGAAATACTGACATATCTGTAACTCCTTGCGAATTGATTAGTCATATATTAAATATGACATATCTGGAATGTCATAAGGAGTGCGTCCAGAAAAGTGACGCATCGCTGTTTTCACGTAGCGATGCGTCACTTTTCAGAAATGAGGCCTCCAGTTTATTCACTGTGTCACCTCTACGACCCTTTTCTTGCGTCAATACGTCCCTTTTGCATACATTACACCTGACGTAGGAATAATGTGGCACAGGGGTTTACAAAGTGATATATTTACCAAGGAACACCACTTTGTAAATATGAATAAATAAGGTGCATTTTTTATTGGAATGTTGTGTCACAAAAAGTGATGCTTTGGTGGCGTTAAAGTGACGCTTGCCTTCATAAATGAGGCCTTCTACTTTCAACTACAGCAATGCATCTTTTCTTACCCTTCCACACCCCTCCTTTTCAACATTTTCTTTGAATATCAACATTCCCCATATTCATTCTTCTTCTCATAACTTTCTTTTCTAACACTCACCTTCTTTCAGTCCTCCTACTTCACTTCTTTTTTTCTCTCATACCTTTCTGTTCTTTCTTACTCATTCTCCTTTCAATTATCAATGCACTATATTTCACTTACTCTTCATTTTTTTAAGAATATAGCTCTTTGATGAGAATTGGAGGTAGTTCTGAAAATAACTTTTGGTTTTCTTCTTTTAACTGAACAGGAACAAAAACAGGGAATGGAAACTGCTCAACAGGAGCAAAAAGAACAAAAAAAATTAGGGGTGGAAAGGGCAGCAATGGTTTTCTAATGCTCGAACCATGAGCTGGACACTTTGTTCTCCAAAGGTAAGCAGTTGATTGCAGTATCTGCATCTGAGGACACCATGGTTAAAAGCAGGTTGTATGTTTGGCACCTGCTCCTGCGATTGCCCTCTCCCAGAAGAAGTTGCTCCTCCGGTTGATGTAGAGGCCCCATCTCTGGGAACCTCTTGTGCCAGAGCCCTGACACTTTCCCGGGCAAAATTCTGGGGGTGCCTCCTCTCCACATGTCGGATCATCGTAAAGTTCCCAAAAGAGTACTTTTTTTGGGGGTCACCCCGTGACAGGACCTGTTTGCAGATCCTGCACTCCACTTTTGGTGCATTCACCTTCTTCTGGTCAGCTGGAATCTTAAAAAATTTCCATATGAAATGTTCCTTCACCTTTGGGGTAGGAGGCTCTTCATTGATGAACTCAGGTTCATCCTCACTGCTGGATTCTCTGGCAGTCATGGTAAATCACGAAAGATCCAGGTGCAAAAAACAGGTCTTTCAGTCACAAAAGTGAAAGAAGAAGTGAAGGAAATGGGTGGGGATTTAATTCATTGTAAAAAAACCTGTTAGCAACCAATGAAAAGTGTTATTTTAGGGTCACATGACCCGACGCGTTTACGCTGCGCGCTCCGGAGCACTTCCGGGTGCGTTTACGCAGCGCGATCGTAGACGCTTCCGGGGCGCAAACGTGGCGCGATCGTAGGCGCTTCTGGGTGCTTTTACGCGGCGCGAACGTAGGCGCTTCCGAGGGCACTTACGTTGCGCGCCGAAGTGACGTCATCAAACTTTTACAGAAATGCATAATCATTTTCCTTATTAAAAAAACTGATTTTATTTGTATGGTACGAAATGTTTTGCATTATTATTACCTTTTCATTCATATTTTTTTTCACGAACGACAGTAGCGCTCTGGGTGCGCTTTCAGGTGAGCTCACCGGAAAGCTTACCGGAGAGCTTAGCTGAAAGCTTCCCGGAGCGCGCACCCAGAGCGCAAAAGAAAAAAAATTATATAAAAAAAAATGAATACTTACAAAAAAACAGCAAATTGTAAAAAAAAAAAAAGGTTAGAAACTCGATATAGAAAGGAATTAGCATTTAAAAAACCTATGAAATTCACTGAAAAAACCATAGGTTTCACACCAGTTATAGTTAGGAATTAGCATTTAAAAAACCTATTAAATTCACTGAAAAAACCATAGGTTTCACACCAGTTATAGTTAGCTAGAAATTTTACTGATATAAAACCATTGAAATTCCCACGTTATAGTTAGTCGGACTCACTATAACTTGCGCGTGCAATGCACTGCTGATGACATCACATATTACATCACTCATGACATGGTCAGTGACATCACTCATGACATCACTGATGACAACATCCTTGTGACACAGTGACAGACCTCCTTTCACTGTAAAGTAACCTTTGAAACACATATTCAAAAATAGAAACTAACATTAACAAAAAAGTGGATATACCCATACCAGTTACAACAACCAATTCAGTAATTTCACCATCTATATACAAATTCACACATTCACCAACAGTTTTATGTATTCACTCATACATATACTCACTCATCATATGTAGTGATACCCCTATTCATTCTGTTACACACCGACAGTCATCAAAAACTTACTCATACATATACTCACACATGCAAATAAACTAATAAACATCCATTTATTTGCATATACAACTATACACACATTAGCACATTACTTCTAAGGAAACTTACACATACTTACTCTCTTAAACAATCACTTATAGAAACACATACTTATTTAAACAGGAACTCTTTCAATCTCTCACTCTCACATATACTCACTTATATACATCAATTCTCATATATACAAGATTAAAACATATTTAGTTACTCATAAAGACACTAGTGAGAGAGGCATTCACTCTCTAACACACACATATACACACTCATCCACCCATACAATCCTACACAAATGATGTCTTCAAAACACATACAAACAGTGAGTCAGTCATTGATGCATCTATGTGCTAAGTAACAGCCCCACCAAACCATACAGACACTCATACTGATACTAAAAAAACATCTAATAACCCATATACACACACATGTAGCTACTCACCAACCCATGCAGCCACTTATACACAAAGTAAAACACTGATACATATATATTAAATTTTTAAACATTACTCGCTAATATATGTATTCACTAAGATACACTTAATAAGCCAGTTAACCAATCAATTTTTTTTAAAAAAACATCCATTTAGACACTTATTTAACCATTTATTCTTCCATCGACCTTAACATATACATATATAAAATATATTTATTTTTCAGAAAGACACACATTCACTGGACGATGTCATCAGTGATGTCATTTGAGATGTCATCAGTGATGTCATGAGTGATGTCACTGACCATGTCATGAGTGATGTAATATGTGATGTCATCAGCAGTGCATTGCACGCGCAAGTTATAGTGAGTCCGACTAACTATAACGTGGGAATTTCAATGGTTTTATATCAGTAAAATTTCCAGCTAACTATAACTGGTGTGAAACCTATGGTTTTTTCAGTGAATATATATATATATATATATTCACTGAAAAAAACATAGGTTATAGACCATATATAGTTAGGGATTAGAATTTACAAAACCTTGAAAATTCACTGAAAAAACCATAGGTTATAGACCATATATAGTTAGGGATTAGCATTTACAAAACCTTAATTTACTCGCACAAAACCATTGAAATTCGCATATATAGTTAGTTGCACTAACTATATATCGCGCACCCGCAATCCACTGATGATGATGTCACATATTACATCATTCATGACATGGTCAGTGACATCACTGATGACATCACTGATGACATCTCAAATGACATCACTGATGACATCACTGATGACAACATCCAGTGACTGTATGTTTCTGTAAAGTTAAAATATGTCTTACATATTGAAGAATGAGTGGATGTATAAGTGTCTGGATGAAGGATTTAGTAGGTGCATGACTGACTGTATGAGTGAGTGATTTAATGTGTCTCACTGAGTGCATGGGTTAGTGACTAAACTGTCTTAATTTGTGCATCATTATGTCTGTTGCTCTGTAAACTGTTGCATGTGTTGATCAGTAGCTATATGAGTAACTATATGGGTTATTGATTGGTTGCCCAAGTATTTGTATGGGAGACTGAGTGTGTGTGTGGGTGGCTGGGAGGTGTGTGACTCTGTGCATAGACGTGTGAGTAGTTGATTCACTATATGTATGGGTTCAAAAGTGCATGTGGAAACAGCTGTATGGGCGGTTGACTGTCTGCATGAGTGTATTGGTCAGTGAATGGATTTGTAAAACACAGTACATGTGAGAGTTGACATATATAAATAACTGTGCATAAGAGCCAGTGAATTTGTGAGTGGCTGTATGGATCATTGTGAACATGTATCAGGGATTGTATAAGAGAGTAAATATGTGTTAGTATATGTTTGAATAAGTAAGGTGTGTATAACTGTATAGTTGAGAAAGTGGAGGTGTGATTGATTCTTAGCATGACTAACTAGGTGTGTGAGTAACTCCATGGATAAGTGACAGTCTGTGAGTGTCTGTTTATACTGAATGTATCTAAGGTTATATTAGAGTCTGAAGATGTTCATTGTGTTATCACATAAATGATATCATCAGTGATGTGATCAGTAATGTCAAATGAGATGTCATCAGTTTTGTCATCAGTGATATCATTTGAGATGTCATCAGTGATGTCATCAGTGATGTCATTTTAGATGTCATCAGTGATGTCATCAGTGATGTCACTGACCATGTCATGAATGATGTAATATGTGACATCATCAGCAGTGGATTGCGGGTGCGCGATATATAGTTAGTGCAACTAACTATATGCGAATTTCAATGGTTTTGTGCGAGTAAATTAAGGTTTTGTAAATGCTAATCCCTAACTATATATGGTCTATAACCTATTGTTTTTTCAGTGAATTTCAATGGTTTTTTAATAGCAAATATCAAAACCTGTAAAATGTCAAGTACGTGGTAGGTAAAAACATTTTCGTATTTATGCACGCTGATGTGCTTTTAACGCTGCCCCCCCCCTCCTCTTTTCTTTTAGGAGTATTCTCTCTTTGCAGATAGTGAAGAGTAGGTAACACAGGCCTTTGCCCCAATGTAATCTGTCGTGCCTGCTTCCCTCTCCATTTGATTGATTGTTATCCAAGCATTTATTGTTTTGGAATTGGTTCTCTTTGGTTCATTCTCTATTTACAAACAAGCACAGAGTCGCAATACTCTGTTTAGTCTTTGCAGATAGTGAAAAATCGTTAAAAAAACAAAAGGAATCAAGCAAAATCAGTAGGCCACTAATGAGATCTCATTTTGACCTCGCTAAAATAGAAACATTATGAACAACCCCTCATGACAAATACAAAACTAGTGAGAGGAACTGAGCTCGACACCATGATGGCTGCAAGACAGCTCGGCTCCGCCGCCCACCCCACCCAAAATAACGACATACACTATGCAAATATTATAAATATATACAACACACCAGCAAAGTAAGTCCTGCGGTGCCCTGGTCCGACCATCACATATACCTGCGCCAGGAGACGGCGTGGGGTGCAGTAGAAGGGAGAGGCGGCGCGAACGAGCCTCCCCCACCTCCCCAGGTGGAGGTTTCTCAGCTAGACCCCAGCGCTTCACTCGACCAGCTGACTTGCGCCCGCTCTTCCGACACAGTGCCTCGCTCGGCCAGCTGAATTGTGCCTGCTCTTGCTATTACAAAGTCTCACCTGCCATCCAACGGAATTGCACCCAATCTTGCGGTACAGTGACAGGCGGCTGCTACGAAGCTCACGAAATGGCGGTCAGCTCCACAGACTTGGGCCTGGCCTGCAAAGATGGCTCTGGGCAACCGTGGAACTCGGACGCTTGACTGCTAGGGCATGGGCCCCATTCCCAAAAGAGTCCCCTCAGCCTTGAAGATTCTACAACAGTCACCGAGACCCCCGACTCCCGTAGACTTCCGGTGGGGAGTGACTGTCATGATTGCTCGCGGAATGGCCACGACGTAGCCACGAGATGGTGGCGCAGGTCCAGAATACAGTCAAAATGTCTCCACCAACCAGCGGTCGGAACACAACCCCTTGAAGCAGTCCAAAAAGTTCTGTTAAATGACAAGAGAAGGGACAGGCAACAAGAACCATCAGTCAAAAAAGGGGAGGGCAAGTTCTTCCCTACCGGGTCACGTTGGGGCTGCACCGGAAGTCATCGAATTGATAGTCTACAGTGTTTCTGGATGTTTCAGACTGAAGCTGGCGTCAGCATGAGAGCACCACCATCTTGTAGCTCCGTCGTGGCCATTCCGCAAGCAATCATGGCAGCCGCTCCCCACCGGAAGCCTGCGGAAGTCGGGGGCCCCGATGACTTTTGTAGAATCTTCAAGGCTGAGGGGACGCTTTCGAGAATGGGGCCCAAGCCCTAGCAGGCAAATGTCCGAGTTCAAATGTGTCCCAGGGACATTTTAGTGGACCAGGCCCAAATCCGAAGAGCCGGCCGCCATTTTAAGAGTCCTGTGGCAGCCTCCTATCGCTGCACCGCAAGAGTGGGCGCAATTCAACTGGATGGTGGGCGAGACGCTGTAGCCGCAAGAGCGAGCGCAACTCAACTGGATGGTGGACGAGACGCTGTAGCCGCAAGAGCGGGCGGTAAACAGCTGAATGGCGGATGAGGCACAGTGCAGCAAAAGTGGGCGGAAAACCGCTGAATGGCAACTGAAACGGTAAAGGGGTGCCCCACTACAGCAGACGAGCCTCCACCTGGGGAGGCCCGTTCACGCCGCCTCCCCCCCCCCCCCCGGGGGCACCCCACGCCGTTTTTCGGCGCAGCATTGTAGGATGCCAAGACAAGTGCGGCAAGTAAAGGACATCACCTGGGTGCCGTCCAGATCTCAGCGCGTTGTGCTGCCTTCGGACTATTCGCACAACAGACCGCTACTGACCATTGTTGCTTTGTTTAAAAAAACATTTTTTAACGTGTTTACTGTTTTTGGTGCGTTGTATATATTTATAAGTTATTAAAGTGTTATAATCCTACTACTTTGTTGGAGTGCTATATATTTTTAATGTGACACATAATTGTGAAGACTTTGATGTACAAAAAGGCATCCCTGGAATCTTCCGCTTCAGGCTCGGTCCCACACACCCTCACAGTGAGAATCCCCTCCCCAATCACAATACAGGATCGTTATCAGATAGTAGGAACGCGTGTGGTGTGACGGATCTCATGGGGGGGGCTTGATCTACTGTAACAACATATAAGAAGGGACCCCCTCAGAAAGGTAAGTTGTGGCCCAGGAACAGAGGGGAACAAGTAACAATTCTAATGTAAAGACGTTCCTGCAGTGGCCTTCTAATTCAATTACACAATTATGTTTATAAATATCCAAACCAGGTGACAAAAGATAGATAAAATACTGAAATTATTCAAAACATATAAAAATTTATTTTTTTCTTTTTATCTTTTAGTTCATATAAGTTCTGTTATCAATCAGAAATCACAAGACAAACATTTTTCAATTCATATAAAAAATTTCAGGACAGGTACAGTTGAGTCATAAATATCTGCAACAAAAAAATATAAAACATACAACATACAGAATTATTTAGTAATACCCCTTGGTAACACCCATATCTCTCAACACACTCACGTGCTAACAATCATACCACACTCAAACTACAAACTAGGATGGTGAAAGGAACTGAATTAATATTTAGCAAGATGACAATGCTAAAAAATGGGCCAAGATGTGACTTAAGGCTCCCGCAGCAGGTCTACGCGCGTTTCGGCAGCTTAAACCGCCTTCATCAGGACCTTTTTCATCATGACTGTGCAGATACCAAGGGATCCGAAAAAAAAAATATATATATATTTACAAAAAATAACCATATTGTCACCACCAAAACGTTTAGACAAGTTAATTTTGTTGCAAAACAACAGGAGCTCAACAACATGACCACAGCGGGAAGGGATCTAAATTTAACAAGACCTGAGTCTACTAGAGAATGAGACCAAGCCTAATGCATTTACCTAAAGTCCTAGAAGTGTTGGTATATCTAGGACTGAGCATTTGGTACAATACTAATTGTCATGTTAATCAAGGAGGTAAGTCAATGGTCCTAAATTATCATACAGTAAATGTAAGAAGAGAGAGTCTCGAACCTCAAACTTTGCCCTCAATTAATCACCTTAGTTCAACCATAGGACATAGCCCTTGAGCTTACCAGTCGCATCACACAGCAATAGAATCACCAAAAACGTCTTCAGTGCATATCAGGGGACAAGACGTCCTATGCCGCCAGTAAGTAACTGCAGGGAAGAGATATCTCATATTTTATCTTAGATAAACATTAGGGGTAAAGCTCATTACAACCACTAGAGTGGAATCCATATCTACTGAAGCTCAAAAGCTACCAAAGGTAAATACCTTTTTTTTACGTTTGAGAAACTTGTTAAATATTTGTGAAGAGCACAGATTCGCAGCTTATTCACAGAAGGTTGTGGTCAGGGGGAGACTTAGGGCTTCGACGGTCAGCTGGCATGTTTTACGCCATAGTCTATAATAATAAAAGAAATTTAAAGTAAATGATCTATTTAGACTCTCTACCATACAGTGGCCCTGTCTAAACTGGCACAGATTCGACAAGTACATCCTAGTGTAAAGCATAGTCTTACTTCAATGTACGAGGGGAGTCCTTTGTATATGTTGAAATTGCTCCACAGTCAGTCCCCTGCAAAGTGGAATAAGTACACGTTATTGTATCCTGTCGATGCGGCGTGGCTCAAGGTGTACAGACATTTGTTGTAAGATACGATCCTACCCCTGATCTAAGTTTAGGCAATAGACATGTAGCTAGATGGCTTAAATGCTTTCTAGCTCAAAGTACATTTAGGCGCTTGTGCACCGCTTTAAACGTACGGCACTGCAACCGGCCGGCCCAGGGACACACAGTCTAAGGACCAACTGTGTTAAGAATATTTCCCTTGATATTAGGCAACTGCTCGAAGGCATGCCAGCCCGAAACGACCAAAGGCATGGATATAACTAATGGGCAGCCGGAAATGCCGATAGTTAAATTTGACAAAAATTACTCAAGCGGGTCTCATTACCCTCGAAGCGAAGGCTCACTTACCTCGTAAAGTCTTTACATTAGAATTGATCTACTGTAACTCCTTTGAAGAGGGGTGATTCTTTACAGTTGAGGCCATAAACTACATCCGCAGGGCTAGGTGATAGCCTGGGACCGGCCTGGACAATCAGACACAAAGGAAGAGGAGTGTCAGAGGGTGCGGTAGTGAATAGGGTGAAAGGGAGGTGTCGGGCGGGCACAGGGTGCGATTCTCAGGGAAGAGCAGCGCAGATGGGGGGAGGTTTATGGCCCATGCATAAGAGAGAGAGCGGGGGTGACCAGTGCGTGGGGGAGATGCTTGCGAGGGGGGGAGCCATGCTGAGGATCGGCGGCGTGCAGAGAGTGGGTCTGGTCAAGGCATCTAAAATGGCTGCCATGCACGACAAAAGTGTGGCATTGGAAAAAAAGCAAGATGGCGCAGACAATGTTTATCAATACGGATTTATTTATAACAATTATTTTTAACAATATATTTACTCGCAGTGTCAAAATGGCGGTCAACACTTCCCGATTTCCTTCGAATCGAACGTTAACAGACGTCACGATCGGCGGTGTGCAGAGAGTGGGTCTGGTCAAGGCATCTAAAATGGCTGCTGTGCATGACAAAAGTGTGGCATTGGAAAAAAAGCAAGATGGCGCAGACAATGTTTATCAATACGGATTAATTTATAACAATTATTTTTAACAATATATTTACTCGCAGTGTCAAAATGGCGGTCAACACTTCCTGATTTCCTTCGAATCGAACGTTAACAGACGTCACGCAGCAAAAAAAACCCCAAAAAAACGCTCACGCGCAGCCGCTGGAAGACAAGTATCAACATATATGAGAATCCTCAGCCACCCTCAGAAAACATAGGGGGTCAGGATACGTCTCCCGTACCCCCTTATACCCATTTCTCACATTGTTTTTCCTCCATCTTGTAATTTAATTAAAACGAAACACAAAATGGCGAATTCCCGTTTCGCGTCCCGGTTCGCTACCCGGTTCGCGAACCGGAAAGCGCTTCTACCGCAAAAAATCAATTTTTTTTATTTGCCCCACGGGACCCTTTAATAACCCGAACATCATTCCTAGGGGGTCAAGAAGGGTCTACCTTGCCCCCTTTCATTAAATTCCCCTTCGTTTTTCTCCTCTTCTTGTCTCTCGATCCTACCGAGAGACAAGATGGCGGCCGCTCCAGGCTGTTTAGAATGTTGACAGACACCGGAGAGCCAATCAGCTTCGCTTCGCAAAGTTCCGTTACGCGAAAAGTTCGCGAACCGGAGCGCTATCCGGGACGCTGTCAAAGATATATCTGTTTTTTAAAACGTTAATTTCTCAAAATCCACTGGAGCACATATATTGAGACCCAGCAAAGGCACATCGGGCTAACAGTCCCTACAATTTTGCCAAGTTTCGTGCAAATCCATTCAGCCGTTCGAGCTAAAAGTGAGGCCAAACGCCCTAAGGAAAACTCAATGTTAAAAACGCGTTTTGGGACCCCCTTTTTTCTCGGCCCCCCCCTTGATGAAACCCCCCAAATTTTCAGGGGCTGCTCAGAAACAAAATGTGCCATTTTCCTGAAAATTTCAGCCGATTCCGTCCACAAACGCCAAAGTTAATAGACATAGAATTTTCAAAAGTCCCATAGAGAAAAAATCCTAACTATATATATCTACTGGCGACCGCCAGTAGGTGATATACATATATATATTACCTATATATATATATATATATATATATATATATATATATATATATATATATATATATATATATGGGATGGCACTCCTCTGACTTCCCCTCTCAACTTTAAAGGGAAGATCCTTTGAATGTGTGCCTTAGCCAGGCTCTAGATGGACCTTGGTCTGTAGGATCGTAGTTATGAAGGCTTCTCAAAATTCATTATGTGGTTGTTAATGTTCATGTGTTCATAGTTCTCAGGCGACGATTGGGAATTGAAAGGGAGGGAAGAGGGCAAGAAGATCGACACCCACACACGCAATGAAACACATTCAGAATGAAATATGGTTCATAGGTACAAGATGTTAACATATTCCCACAGACTGCAGGATCCATATACTAAAGATTACAATATAAAAAGTTACAGGGTTAACCAACCCTAAAAAGAGGAGGGTAATTATACACAAACTCCTTCTCCTAGTTAAAGATATAGGACTCCTCCAGGAGACTCACCTATTGCACCAGGACAAACAACCCCATAGGTCTTGGGAATTTCCCAAGCAATACTCCTCATCTGGAGGGAAGAAGTTGGAAGGGTTTGGTAGTTTAATCAACCAGAACTGCACTATTCAGATAGATGTAAGCATGAAAGACAAAGAGGGAATATGGATAGCAATCAGAGGGACACAAAATGATCAGCTGCTGGTGATAGCGTTGACCTACGTGTTGTAATTTGGCAGCGATTGAGTTAGCATTAGCAGAAGCCATCCTGTATTTAGAGGCTATCTTGTCCGTTTTGTGGAATCCATGTTGTATTTCTGGCAGCCATTTTGTTTGCCATGTGCTACCACGTGTATGCCATGTGCTCTGTCCTACCTTGCTGTTGTCTGCTCTTGAAATTTACCTAGAGACAGGTTATATTTAGCCTCTTCCACTTTGCACATGTTCAGTTGAGCTTGCAGCTATCCATGCAGCTGCTGTTAGTCTGTAAATGTCAGGATGTGTTCACCAGAGTTAACAACTGTTCGCGCCTCCCACTTGTTGACTGTGCATTTTCTGTATGACCTTATATGTGCCTAAAACCTACTTCTTGTACTTGTACCGCCTTCTTTTGAGCCCCGTGTGGGTATTTAAGGACCAAGCTCCTTCCATTCAGTGTGCTACTTCATACATTGTCGAAGGGTGTGGTGTGAATGTAGTTCCACTTCATGAGGTTAATAAACTTTGTATTTTCTATTCCAGTTTCTGTGCCAACTTCTATCCTATTGGTCTGAGGACTTGTGCAGAGAAGGGTGAACCCCTTGCACTGGTAGGCCTTGCAGAGGCTCACCACCACATACACATCTAAAGATGGCCATGAAATGTATCTTTGCTGCAGGATTCGGCTAATGATGTTTAAGGCCTTGAGGCCTTTATTGAAAATTGGGGGATCCAAACCTCATGTGTGATGGAATGAGGGATAGGACCCAAAGTAAACAAGAGGGAGACAGTGGAGATTATACTAAAAAGGAGGTTAGAGGTGGGAAATCTGGGAATATTTAGTTGATTGGATGGTTAGAAATCTTCTGGGGCTGTACTTCTCTCACTACTGAGGAGCATACAAGAATTATTCAAGAAAAGATTACTTTCTTTCAGATAAATAACTGCTTTTCAGGCTCCAGGAGATGACCCATGACCCTATCAAACTGTCAGGTCATGGTCCGGTTTCCTATATGTTGCACTGCCACTCACCGGACCATCTGCGAGGCACGGGAAATTGTAGTCTACAAGATGTACTACTGAAAGATCTCATAGTAGAAAATCCCATAAAGAAAAGTATAGAGTAATACATCAAATATAGTGATACATAAAGACCCAGAAAGTAATTGCTTAGGAGACACTGGAGGCTGTGATTAGGGGAAATTTCATAGCAAAAGTAACCCAATTAAAAAAAGAAGAGGGAGGCCCAACATGTCCACATTTCTTCGTAGGGAACTATGTGAACTGAAAATAATACACAATCACAGAAAATGTGGAGGAAGGTCATAATGAAGAGTAGCCAATTCAGTACATTGGAACTTGATAGAGCAGCTGATATATTCGCTAAACTCCACAACATTTCTCATGAACTAGAAAGCAACCCAGTAGGCTATTGGCTAACCTTTTGAGTATACTTCAGGCAAACAGACAGATTGCTGAACATAAAGATCTGAATGACCAGTTATTTATGTACTGAAGAAAGAGATACAGCTAGTGCTTTCCACACATTTTAGAAATACCTCTACACAAGAGATTCTGGGTGTCCTAAAAGGAGAGCCCATTACATGTCAGCACAGCTGTCTACAGAGAAACTGTGACCACTTGGGGCCTTTTGCAAAGAGAATTTGACTAAACAAACACGGAAAAGGCTTAAAACTAGGGGCCCAAGTGACTAAGCTCTCAATGCTCGCAGATAACATCTTGATTTCCGTCATTGACCCTCCTCACACACCTCTGTCTTTAATGAAGGAATTGCAGTCCTACCAGCGATTCACTTCAATTCAATTAAAATCGTTATCGCTTGATCAATTAAAATCATACAATGTCAAATAATCAATTACACAGCCATATTAAAAACAATGTTTCAATTCCAAGGACAGCAAGAAATAATGTGGGCAAATTTAATTCATCGAAATTACACATCTACAATTCATATCTTTACATAAAGAGAACAGATTACACCCAATAAGATCATAAATTATGTGCACATTATCCTGTGCAAATCAGACTTCTATACTAGCTGATTTAAACTACCAAATCCAAATATACTATACTCAAATCACAAGCTTCTAGTTTATTTTTTGTTAAAATAAAAATGTTTGTAAAATCTGCATTCATGATTATATCTTTTGGCTTAAAAAAGGCTACCAAGCTTGTCAACAAGATCGTACTCCTTATTTATTGAAATAGTTTTTTTTAAAATATCTCCTTCTTTCTTCCTTCATTTCTGGGCATATGCAAACTAATTGGACCATATTTTCTTCCCATTGGTTGCATAGTCTGCAAGGGGTCGACTTAGATGATCGCAACCATGGCCTTGCACTTGCTGATCCTGGAAGATAACACAAGTGGTATGATTCAAAATAAGCTTAAATAGGTCAAATATATTAATCATGTACACCCAAAGATCAAATTGAAAGAGTACATGGTATGATGCCATTTAAATGGGCGGAAGAGGCAAATCATTGCCTAGTCATCGATCTAGTTAATAACTCAGTAAATATGAGCGTCAATAAAAATGTTGGTCCTTCTGAGTATACTTTATGTGTTCAAAATGATGACTCTGCATATACTGAAGGATGATATAACTGAACTTCAATCCTATTGTGCAGACTTTATCTGGCAGAACAAGAATGACAGATTTAGCAGACGTCAGTGCACAGTGAAACCAACATAGGGGGATTTGGGGGCTACCACTCTTATTAACTACTTTTATGTGGCCCATATGAATTGGGCTAGGAGAGAGTCAGACAGGGTCTGGTGTATGAAGGCCTGCTATGGAAAGTACAATGGAAACCAAAGGCACAGAGCAATCCCAATCTACACATCTCAACGGTGATAAGAGCCATACTCTAGGTTTGGGCTGGGGTAGTTATAAAAAGGAACTTTTCTTCGTTTCCCTCACCATTTGCAGCTCTTAGGGGTAACACAGGTTTTTCACCAGACCTGGTTAGATAAGCCTTTGACTGGCCTAAACTAAAAATATTGTTATTGATTCTGGTGACCAGTTTGCAATTAATGCAAGCCCTTCAAAAAATGTCCGTGGAATAAGAGGGCAGGAGGAAAAGTGTCATGGAAGATATGGGAGGTATCAGAGGGGTAGATAATGAACCTGGAGTAAAAAGGCTCCCATTTTGGTGGCAGGACTTGTATATCTGCCCTTGGGTTTGCAGATCCCATGAGCAGCTCATTTGAGTAGGATTGGAGGCTGCTGATCCACGGATTAGTGTCTGGATCTACAAACTATTATACATTTTAGTATTTTTTAATTTTTATTTTGGGACTCAGATTTGAAAGTTCTCAAAAACACCAAGGCATACACCTGAGACCTTAATTACTCAAGGTCACTGTGCTTAACTGAAGATTATATGCACTGGTTGGAAAAGGAGGAGGAAAAGGCTGGGCACGGAGACTGATTGTTGGCCAAGCCAGGGAGCACAGCCAGAGATTCCTGCCAATAGCCAATTTGCTGTGCTTCCAGGTTTTTGCTCATTGTGGCAAACAGTCACTGAGTATGGATAAAGGTCGCATGCGAGTGGCTTGGTGCACAAGAGAACATTGTGCAGCAGTTGGGCACAGGGCTCCAGAAAGACCGTACTCAGCAAGGAATGTCCTGCACATCTAACCTGGGCTTCTATTGGAACTCTATAATGCATATTAGCAAGCCCATTATCGCCCTTTTAGCGTCAGTTTCCTGATGTTAAAACGGTGGTAATTTTAGCAAGGTTCTAGCTAATATGCCCCTAAGACTCCCACCTTATGGTGCTCATAACCTCACAAATGATATAATTGATGACATTGTAAATGACATTCAATTACATCACTGATGATATCTTAAATGGCATTGATGACATCACTGATGAAATTATATAATATTTCACTAATGACACAATCAGTGAAATGTCTGGTTAACCAAGTATATTTTGTGATGCAGAATGTTTTCATGTCAAGTATTCACGTCAGGAGATATACAGTGTGGTCCTAAATCACTTCTGGTGCCTACATGAAGTGATATACGACCCTACAACATACCTCTAAAAAGGCAGAATGACCCAATATGTTTCACAGTTGATGCCAGGTTAGTATTTTAGTGTGTGATCAAAGCTGATAGTGCTTGTATAACCTGCTAGGCCCATATGGGCTCTTCAAGCCCAGGATAAAGAGTAACTTCGGGCATACTTTTTACATTTTTTTTTATATGTATTCCATTAAAAACGTAAATAACAGACCAATAGGATAATATTGGCATTTCCACGGTGGGAGATTGTACTGCCATTTGAGCAACTCAGGCAGCGATATGATCTGGCTCCAGCTGAGGCCGTTCGATATGCACAAATACGGCATGCTCTGCAAGCGAACCTGCCACTGGACTCTGACATCCCTGAATCCTCCCCGCTGGAGGATCGATTGCTTACAGATTACATGCCGAAGCGTGCTACATCCTTCACCTATCGCAAATTGATCAATAATCTACCAGACCCAACAGGTGCATTGAGAGAGAAACGGACTGTTGATGTGGGAGACATGGACGACACAGAATGGCAGGAGGCCTCGGCCTCACCCAAGGTATGGGACTGCTCACTGATAGCTGATTATTGGAGAAAGGTACTACGTACGATATCGCAAGTAATGAGAGTGTCACTTCTGCCGGAGCCGCGCAGGTGCATCCTCAACATATGGGAACCCAATGACCTTACAAGACATGGGCGAATATGGGTCACACTGGGGCTCATGGTAGCGAAATGGAACATAGCGCAAAAGTGGGGGGCTGTAGACGCACTGTCACTGACGGCCTGGTGCAGAGACATGGACCTTAATATGTTGACTGAGAGAACAGTTTATGTCACCCGGAAATGCCCCCAGAAATGGACTAAGGTATGGGCGGCGTGGAACACATATAGGGGAGACATGTGTGAGTCAGTGCCGGAGCCTGATGAGGACCGCTCTGATGACGAACCCGGGGTTGAGCAAGGGAATAAAGCTGAGAAGAGTGTTCAATGTTTTAAGTACTGTCAGCCAATTCAATGTCAGATCTATTGTGGAATTATTGAAAACGTATTGTATCAAACTCATGGCGTATAATTATGTGTATTAGGGCGATTCCTGCCGATGTTATGACTGAAATCAATAAAACAGATTTTTTAAAAAAACGTAAATAAAAAACTATTCATATTACAAGCAATGGAAATAACTTATCATAATGGAGGAAAAACAGAAGAATAATATACAGCATTATTGGTCCATTCTCCAGACAAAGTCCATCAATTGCAGATGGAAGTTTAAGTACACCCATCCCGTTCCAAACGTAAGCATTTAACAATGAAAGAAATATATTCCCCACAGGCATTGTATTCATGTTCCTGGCATGTACTTTGTGTGCAAACTCTCAACAAATAGTATACATTATATGCATATTCTTGACCCGTCATCCCTCAGGAGGTTTTGGATCCTTAATTAATAATTGTTTTAACTGACTGTTACAGAACGCATTTGTCGTTTCTGCCCATTGTGCAATATCCTCAGGCGCTTTATCCTCAAATCTGACCTCTTTCAATCTCCTCTCTTCTGCAAGTGCCCATTTGGTTATGTCCATCAGCAAAACAGCGACAATATATAAACTCTCCCATAGAGCCAGTGAAGGGCTATACGCCGCCAGAGCCGGGGACCGAACCGTGATCCCCAGATTCCAGCGTCAGTCGCCCTGGCCACGGCGCCACACCTTATTCCTGTAGATCAGCTTTCCAGCGCTGGTTCACTTTCAAGGGAAATATCACTCTATCTTCCTTAATGGCCTTATTCAACAGGGATATTAATTTTCCCCCACCAATTCTTTCAAGCACCACCGGAGGTGTATCAGAGATGGATAGCATTTGAAGGAATTCTGTCCGTATCTCCTTCACAGTCTTTGTTGACTTAGCAAATTGTAAATACTGCCCCTTTCCTTCCCCAAATGTTTCTCAAGCCTCTTCCAATGTGATAATCGTGTCTCCCATATACAGGCCCCCACCCGGTGTGAGACACGTGCCTTCTCTCCAATGAGACACTGCCATGCCTTCAATTATTGCAAAACAACTGCAGGCACCAGATCCGTAGCTATTTTCAGAAAGGGGGTTGTTTAGGACCTCTCTTTCATGTCATTTTCCATGCTGCAGCGATCAATCCAACAATCATAGGAAGAACTATTGTTTGATGCATCCCACACATCAGTTGAAATGGAGCAAATTAATATTTGTAGAACCCTCAAGGAGATCCTTCTCCCAGTTGGAGTCATCACTGCACCACTGCACAGCACGCTGCATCTGTGGAGCTCTATAACGCAGCAATCATTGAGGGAGACCCAACCCTCTTCGCAATTTATCCTTTTTCAGGTGTGCTAACTCCTCTAAACTTCTTTTTCCCACCCATACCCACACATAGCCTGTTGATGTTGATCTGGGTATAGGACGTTTTGTAAATTATATAAGCAGCACAAATGGAAGACCATATTAGCCAATGCTACCCTGCCCATCACTGGCAAAGGTAGTGTATTCCAAAAACGTATTGAAGATTTGAGTCCCAGAAGAACTTTGCAGAACGTATATATGCGGTCTGTCTGTGGTTTGAGAAATCAGTAGTCCAAATATCTCCGACTCCCATGTCACACCCACATTGAGTAAGTCGTGGGGGTCAATTCTGAGTATGCCACCAATGGGAAAAACAATGTGTTATGGTTGTTTAGTTGAAGGCCAGATATTCTACCAAGGTTTTGTAGCTCTCATGATAATACAGGTATCGGAACAATTGGCTGGTTAACACATACATGTGAGTCATATCACTTACCTTGATACCCTGATCCTTTATAGATGTACGAAGACGTACCGCCAGGGGCTTCACTGTCAACACAAATAGAAATTGTGAGAAAGGGCACTATTGTCTTGTGCCCCTTTCAGCGACCACTACCCGAATAGCATTGTCTTAAAACTTCCTAACAGTCACGTGAGGCTTAACATCGAAATGCTTCTAAGTCAAAATAACATCTCAATGGATAGACTAAACGGCTATTCACTTAGGTGGGAAAAAGTGGATCCGCTGGCAATTACAACATGCCTAGTTACAAACCTTAGGCAAGCATTTGAAAATTGTCTTGATCCAGCAACTACTAGTGAGGGAATAATGGCAAATTTTTCCAAAATGATAACATCAATCAGGGAAATCCTTTTTGTAAACACGAAATCAGGTAAAACCAGAATCAAGGGATGGTTCGATAGCTCCTGCACTAAAGCTCATCAGAACCTAAAAATAGCCTTAAACAAAATAGATAGAATCCCAAAGGACATCGTAGCTCTTAGAGAGACCTATAATCAGGCCCTAATATCCAGGAAGACAACTCTTAAACAAGATCTCTGGGTAAAACTCTACAGATCATGTACCATGAGGGATAGTGGCGCCTTTTGGAAGGTTGTGAAGGCCCCTTTCTTATTAGACGCAACGGCCAACCCCAGCATCGATGATGCTATTGACGAACATCTGTGGGTTGAGTATTTTGAGCGAATTTTCAGCCTTCCCTCAATCGCAAATCGACCAACTCTAGCGGGTCAGTTCAACTAAACTTTCAGTTGCCTATTTATATCACACACGAGGAGGTGAAACTCGCCCTAAAGGCTAGTAAAAACGTCAAGGCGCCAGGACCCGACGGGGTTCCAATTGATGTTTTTAAATTCAACATGGATCTATGGTCGCCAATTTTAACCAGGGTTCTCCGAGCTTCATGTGATCTGGGAATTCTTGAATCATGGTCCCAGTCAATCCTCGTTCCTATCTTCAAAAAAGGGGACCGTCAATCCCCATCTTGCTACCGGAATATTTCTCTTCTGGATTCATTGGGGAAAGTGGCCGGTCGTATCATCTTAGAGCGCCTTCAACACTGGGCCTCTGATAATAAAGTTCTTTCTGACCTACAATTTGGGTTCCGCAAGGGACTGGGAACCATAGAGCAAGCTCTTAATTTATCCATACTGATGGGGAAATATGTAAATGCTAAAGGGGGGGCCCTTTATATGACATACATTGACCTTTCTGCAGCATTCGACTGCATCAACCATAGCAAGCTGTGGTCCATTCTGGCAGACATGGGAAAAGAAACCTCCCTCATTATGTTTTTGCGCGAACTATATTCAGACACCACAGCCGGAGTCAGATACGGCACAGGGGGCGAACAAACAGAGTCGTTCAGAGTGGAGCAAGGAGTAAGACAGGGCTGTGTCCTGGCCCCGTTTTTATTTAATTTATATACTAACGGCTTGGAAAAGGCCATTTTGACGGGTTGCCAGGACCTCCCCTTGATAAACACCCGCCCAATTCCGGTCCTAGTCTATGCGAACGACACTGTAATTTTAGCTCGCACCCCTATGGAATTACAGAGTGCACTCGAGAAGTATTACATCTTTATGGCCAACCTCGACCTTAAGGTTAACATTAAGAAAACGTTTGTGATGTCCTCAGGGTCGAGGATTAAGAACATCAAGCCCATATATATTGATGGACAAAAACTAGAGAGCACAACTACGTATCCATATTTGGGAATTACATTTCACCACAAAAGCTCTTGGAATTATGCCATAGAATCCAGGAAACTCACCCTTATGAGAACAACTGCTGCCTTAGTAAAGTTCGTGAACAAATTAGGTAGACGGCCCACGGTTGAACTTCTAGAAATTTACAGGGCTAAATGTGTATCGACCGCACTTTATGGGGCAGGAGTGTGGGGTTACGCCAAGGTGGAGGAGATACAAAAGGTGGAAAACACTTTCCTTCGATTCCTTTTGGCAGTCCCTCAGGGCACGTCCACCTATGCTTGCCACATGGAAGTGGGTCTGTCCTACCTAACAGATCTGATCAGGATTTAACCCCTTCTCCTGTGGCACTACATCTGGTCGTCCAGTGAAACAACTCTCTGCCGGGGGATCATAGAGGACTGTCTTTCCCTTGATATGGCCTTAAAGATCGGTTGGCTTGCTTACATCAGAAAATTTCTTAACGACCTTGGCATGAAACCGTACTATCACTCCCCCACCTCAATAGCTGTAATCCGAGAACAAAGTTTAAAAAGATTTGTCTGGCCCACTTAAAATCCCTTTGGCTTGCTAGTGAGGTTTCAAAAGTTTCAGTGCAGCACTCACTAGTAATCCAAACCTCATTCACGATCCAGCCCTATTTAACTTACAACTTTACGGGCTATAAAAGATTCTTGTTAACCAGATTTAGACTTAATATTTTCCATCATCTTGTTACTTTTCCTAAGATCAACACCTGGACAAAACCCCTTCAGGCTTGTCCTTGTGACGACAGCTCTCCCCAATCGACGATCCACATAATACTCTTCTGTAAATTCTATCAGGAACTGAGGTACTATTGGCTTTTGCCAATCCTTAAAGTAATGGGTCTGCGTAGGTGCCGTCCAGCTCTCCTTGCCCTCCAATTCCTTGACGCTGAACCTTTTGCTAGACCAGTAGTAAAATTTCTGAAATTAGCCATTAAGCATAGGCAGAACTTGGGTTGTACTACCTCTGCATTCCCCCAAATTACTGTCTTCTTGTGATTATTAATACCCTACCCTGTTGTGTTTTATGCCAGTCTTTGCCAGTTTCAGGGTTGCTGTTATTTGTTTTTAGCATTTTATATATTCCTATTGAATTTTTTTCCTGATACCTATTAAAATTGGAGAAATTCACATGATTGCTCTTTTACGGGTAAAATGGAAAATAGTGCGAACTTATGGTGTAAACTGTGAATTAATTATTTCACAGGTTTTGTTTTTATTCCTTCGGGTACTCCCTTTTAAAAAAAGTTTTATTGTGATTTTATTGTGATTTTTGCATATGAAATATATTGTGCTTTTATGGCTGTTTTGTTTACAACCGAATAAAGCTCGATTTGATTTGTGCCCCTTTCTAATGTTCATCTATTAGATCACAGAACCTCTGAATTTACCATGGAGATTGTGTTAGTGTTGAGCAAGTTCATCCAGCTCCAAGTTTTTGTATCAAATCCCATTTTCTTCAACACTGCACACATGTGATCCCATTCTATCTTTTTCTATATCTAAAGCCACTAGGGAGGCATCCATGTCCCTATCTGCTATGCTATTCATTACAAGATGTGGGTGACGAATGTCCATCTGTGTGTTGCGGTTGAAAAAAATAAACCCACTTTCATTTGTATGTACCAGTTTAGCAACTCCTGGAAATATTTTGTTAGAGGGAGTTTTATTTATTATTTTGATATCTGTGTTAATCACGAACAATGGTCTGTAGAACCTAGGGACCTAGGATCTCTATCTGGTTTCGGTATCATGAGAACTACGGCTCAGGGTATCTTGGAACCTCACATCACCCCTGGCCTCTTCTAACACTTCTAGAAGCTTCTCTATCAGTTCTCCACAAACCAGTTGATGAAACTCAGGAGGGAGTCCATCCATTCCTAGGTCCTTAACATCAAGAGCCAATGTGAGTTCTTATTTATAGAGGTCTCATTTCATGGCAGTTGTTTGTTCCATCATAAGGCTAGGAGCTGCAAGTTAATATAAGAAACCTACTATTCATGCCTTTGAAGAGCAGGACCATGTCTTACATACCCTTTCTAAGTATTGTGCAAGAGTAGACTTTTTTGCTAGTTGTGTAAGCGCCTGGTTACCCGTGGTCTTGTCAAGTGATAATATAATAGACAAGGATCTTTCCCTTTTGAGCAGCTATGCTAGCAATCCACTATGTCTATTGCCTTCAATGTGTTATTGTTGTTAATATTACCAAGAGTAACCCTATTCCTGTGTGTCCCAAACATCAACCACTTTATGTTCTGCTTCCACTCAGGCTATTCCCCCAAATGAATTACCCAAGGATTGAAGTCTGGACAATTCAATGTCTGCTAGGCCTAGGTCATGCTGAAAATTGTTACTTTAATTGGTATTAAAAGAATGACACCCTCTCAAGGAAAACCACAACATTTTATAAAGTGGCCTCACCCACTATTAGTGGCATGCTTCACCACTGGGTGTGCTTTAACATTCCTAAGCAGACCAATGCCTGGGATGGAGCAAAGGGTAAAGGGGAATGAAAATACACACATTTAAAGAGATCCACAATGCTGAAAATAATCTCAATAAAACGACTTTAGTGAAGTCTCTGGTTCCTCTTTAAGATTGGGACCCCAGGTAAGATTAAAAATTATAAACCGTGATGAAATGGGGATGTTAGTACCCCTTCATCCAAATTATCAGCTAAATTGTCAACATGTTTCAGCCTGTTATGATCTCCCTATGGGTCATTCGGCCTTCCTCAGGACTAAGATCCCACACTTGAAGCTACCCACTCCTTTTATGTAACCAGTGTTAAGTGAGAGACCATATACTTTTATGAGGTGACCTTACTTGCCACTCCTATGTAACCACACTCGGAGTTTTCTAAAATGACAAAAATACAGATAATACCATTGTAATTGTTCCATACCAGAGTGCAATAGTGAATGAACAAGGAATCCTAACCATATTATCTCTGGTAAAATCGTTGTAGCTAGGACAATGCCTAGTATGTTACTCTTTAAAAATATGCCAGCACATCTTTGTTTGCGGGCATCCCATCGCCACACCGACAGCACAACTAGGTGAGGATCAAAGGAAGAGTATGTGGAACACAGATTTAGTTGCACATTTTCTTTCATTATAATATTTTCTGAAATAGTGGAAAGAGAGGGAGCGTCTCCCTGTAGTCACATACTATTATTTGGAGTAAAAATATACCAAGCACCAAATACCAGCAATTAATTATTTCCTTTCGATTTATAACGTCAGCGTGTCTTAGTTTTGATTGTGGCCTGTAAGTCTGTGGCTCCAAATGTACAGAAAGCAGGTTGATCCTGCCGAGGCGCATCAAGTATGCAACATTTACTCCATAGAACAACTTACATGTAGCCCTGTAAAGCCGCTCATATCAGGCCGGTCATACAGGTGTAAGAGTGCTTAGCGTGTAAATGTGTTCAAGAAGGGACTGCAGTTTTAGTGCATCCAGTGGTCACGCTTGAACAGGTTCCTATGTTTCTATATATAATACATATATGGCAGCTTGTTTTTGATGCAAGCTTATATGTGTCTCCAAATGCACATAAACCCTGTTGAACCTGTCGAAGCACGTCAAGCCTGCAACATCCACTCCATACCACAACGCACATGTAACCCCGTAAAGCTTTTCATATCATATGGGTCAGTGGTGACGGATATTCCATCCGCCAAAGTCTAAATCCCACTTAGACTTCGACGGACAGGATATCCCTCACCACTGTGACAGAGTACCCGACCGCCTAGATCGTAATTTAGCCCTAAGTGTTAAAGGGCGTAAATGTTTTCGAGCAATGCCTGTTTTCATTGTGCATCAAGCAGTCACCCTTAAATGGGTATCTGTGTTAATTTGCAATCACCATAATACACCTCCCTTGTAAATAGTTCATGCATTCAATTTCAAATGCGTGGGAGTGCTCGAGGGCATACTTTGTCATTCTCCTTATTTGAGAGCTTTTCTCGTGGTTTTCTAGATATACCTTTTTAAAATAGCCCATTGTACCATCATAGTGAGTACTCTACGCCCTTCGTGTATTAAATCTAGGGGTTAAAAAACACCCTAATAAAATATAAACACTCGCATCATCAAGAGATGGACTCCTCTCAATCTTCCAGCTCACTGCCCTCCGAAGTTTGGAGTGTGTTTTGGGAATTCACCCCTTTTGTAACATGCCAATGGGGTGCTGTGATTACCAATCACATGATTACCCTTGGTCTGGACCACAACGTTTCCTGGTGAGGTGCCTCAATGGTCGCCGCCATCTTGGAACTTGTTCATAGAATGTGAAACACCCAGCTTTTTTACACAATTAGGGAAGTTTCATCATGAACATGACGGACTGATATTCCATCAAATCTCTATTCATGTTTATATTGCAAACCATCACAAACTTGAAAGGAATTTATAGATAATCATAATGTAGATATACATGGAAGATGTTCATTCATTATCCCAGAAACAGTGTCCTGAATGTAGTAGTGTAATTAGTTAATGTTCTATATCATACCTAGATGTGAACCAGTAATCAAAAAGGATAGTTATTCCATCATGATCATATTCTACTTTTCTCTAGTTAACATTGAGAGAGAATGATGAATTTACATGCCAGTGAATATATTGTCTAAAGGCAATTCAAATGGTGCCAGGGGATATCATCGTTTAATCCAATTTCATGGCTAGGTATGCTATATATCCATTTCTGTTCACTCATTAGCAGGATATTTTGTACATATTTAACTTTCAGAGAAATGTTAAGTTTGTCCAACACGGTCCATCTAATATCATCAAATGTGTGTTTTTCTCTATGAAATGTGCTGTCAACTTCATCATGGTTTTCCTATATCTCATGTTACTTCAATGATCAATGATTCTGATTTTAACTTTGCAAGTGGTCACCCCTACATACAATAGGTTGCATGGACAGCAAACAAAATCTATAACATTGTCCGAGTTGCAATTAGTATGTGTATTCAGGATCAAAGGACATTTTAGGGGCACGCCCACCATCTTGATGTTTGTTGTCAGGAAACATGTGCTGCATGAGCCAATTACCGACTACAGTTGGAAGATCCCCCATTCTCGTTCAAGGCTAGGACCAAAGTTCTGTGATCTCGCATGTACGAGCATATCCCTTATACTAGCACCTTTCTTAAAAGAAAACATGGGTACTGCTAGGCCCAAGCTGTTTGAGCTAAGAATACGCCAATTTCTTCTGATTATTCTTTTTACATGATTGGATACTTTGCTGAATGTAGTGATACAGATAGTCTTGTCAATTGGAAGTTGTCTTTAGTTTCCAATTGTAGTTTCTTGCTCACTTCCGTTCCCCGTCTACTACTTGGCTCAGGTAGTTCTTTTCCTGTAGTTGCTTACTGAGTTTCCTTGCCTCTTGTTGGAAGCCCCTGATGTTAGAACAGTTCCTGAAGAAATGCAGGAACTCTCCAAATGGAAGATTTTCTCTCAGGGATTTAGGGTGGAAACTGTTAAATGACATTGGTTTATTCCTATCGTTGGATTTGTGATATACCTATGTGGCTTGTTTCCCCACGTTGGTCATTCACACCAAAGAAGCTTACGACCAGGAATGCCTACATTTGTTATCTGACAGACGTAATTAGAGTGGCGAAACAGCAGGAATCCACTTTTACACTTTCCTCCTACTATTACCAATACATCACTACTTTTCTTGGATTTGGAGATTGAGGCCTACATGACCTATCAGCCGCGTTCGATACAGTTGACCACTCCCTGCTCCTCAAAGCCCTCCAAGAGCGAGCTGGCATTAAAAGGACAGTACCTAAATGGTTCTCCTCCTTCTTTCATAATCGCTTCCAAAGAATAAAAATCAACAACTTCGAGTACGACCCCCGACCCGTCAGCAGAGGAGTCCCACAAGGGTCAGTTCTCTCTCCTCGACTCTTCAACATATATATGGAACCCCTCACCACACTTCTAAGGAAGTCTAACATTCCCTTCCACCTCTTTGCGGATGATACACAACTCTACCTGGAAACCACCTCGATCGAAGACATCCACAGACTAAACGCCACGCTCAAAGAGGTCCAACAATGGCTCTCAATGAACCACCTCAAACTCAACCAGGAGAAAACAGAAGTTCTCCTCATCTCAAACAGAGACAAAAACCCTCAAATCGAGGAATGGCTCAAAGCCTTAGACGCCCTTAATGGGGCTCTCACGCCAACGGATTCTGTGGAATCCCTAGGGATTACCCTCGACTCCAAGCTGGACATGAAAAAACACATCTCAAAAGCCGCAAAATCTGCATTCCTAAACCTGAAGCTTCTGTACGGAATAAAACCCTTCCTACCTCCAAAAGATCTCAAACAGGCCACACAGGCGTTGGTGCTTTCCTGAATCGATTATGGAATCGCAACTTTGACCGGTTCAGCAAAATCTCACTTAGGTCCCCTGACCATGACCCTCAATGCAGCAGCAAGAATGGTCACAGGAACGAAAAAATGTGAGCACATCTCTCCGGCACTTAGAGAACTGAAGTGGCTTCCTATTGACCAATGAGCCAGCTTTCGCACAGCCTGTCTCAGGCATAAAGCCTTGCAAACAGGCAAACCTGAATATCTGGCCGCAAAACTCAAAAAGGCCGGTCAGTCCAGGAACCTCAGAAGCTCCAACACGCTTCTCCTCATCCCACTAAGAGCTCGGAAACAAAAAACCGGAACTAAATCCTTCGCGGGTAATGCGCCTAAAATTTGGAACTCCATCCCACCCCACATCAGACTGACCTCCTCCTTTCGGAAATTCAAGATACTTTTCAAAGCTCTCTTCCTAGAGCACTCTCGACCGTAAAGGGGAACCCAGAAGGGACTGAAGAAGGTTTCTTTCGAAATCCCACCACCGGGAGGCATGCTCCGCTACTTGTTGTCATTCTGCCGCTGAGTTGGTAGACTAAAGATGTTCTATTTTTATTTTCTTCTCTGCTCTCGTTTTCCGTTCAGAACTTGTTTGCTCACAATTTGTACATGCTGTGAAGCGCTCTGATACCTTCGGGTCCAGCTAGCGCTATACAAAAGTTCAATAAATAAATATATTTTAAAATGCAGACTTTGCACCCAATCAAGCAGAACAGATTTACTGCGACGTTTCTCCTTCTTTCCAATTATGGACTTTATTCTTGAATTCATGGAATAAGTGGTAATCCCTGGTGGGTCAGGGTACATTACATTTTGGTAAATGTATTGAGATCCCTACACCCCAACTCCGGATCAGGATCTTCACCACCTTTTTTTATCACTATTTGAAAAAAAGGCACAATGTCCTAATTCGCTCTGTGAAAAAAGAAAGTGGAAAGATAGTCAAAACGATCAGCTTGTGTTTGTAATTCACATTTATTACTTACTTACCACAGGTACAGTTTGAGTATTTTTTGCATCAGTATTGGGATTAAAGGTAGTGTACATGGTGTGTTTAGATACATCTGTTTTCTCTGCTTCTATCATCTTCCTGCCCAGAACTAAGCAAAAGGTCAGAGCCTAGCCGAGTTCATGCTGTTTTGGAAGGGGATGAAGTGCCTGCAAGCTACAGGTTAGTATGCTGGTGTTCAGAGTGTGGTGTTGAAAGCTGACCTCCTGACCTACTGATCTTCGGCGTAATTCCGGGGCCTCTGCGCCTACAGACACTTGGAGTGGTCAAGTACTGGTTTTGGAATACACACAGTGCAGGAGACTGTGTGCTGACTTAAAAACATGAAAAACTATACCTGGGACTCTTTCTCGGGAAATCACAGACACCATGAGTTCTGAATCAGGGCATAGATAGACTATCAAAAGTACCCATGACCAGATGATGGTCTCTCCACTTGACACTAATTCAAACTTCTCAAACCAAGATGTGCAATAGTTTTTTCCTATGAGGTCAGGTTTTGTTTAGTCATATGGAAGGTGGCATTTGAAAAGGCAAGATGCATCACAATTAATTACTTTTCTGTTTTTTCGTCATTTGTTCTCATTACCTATACATTTGTGGTCCTGATGTTTCTCAGCAGAGAAAAAATTGATACTTTATTTGGAACTACCCTCTTTCATCTGCTGTGTTACTTAGCGTCTTTTGCCATTGTCACTTTTTCTCTAGCAGTTTGAATCAACTTCCAATTTGATCTAATGAGTCTAGTCTGGACTTGTATTTCGCTTGGGTCGTTTCTCCTTCCAGATGTCAGTGGGAATTTTGGTGTCTTGCTGATTTCACAAACGCAATGTACAGCTTCAGTCAAGACCAACATAGATAGGCAAAGTAGTTGTTTCCTGTTTGTGGGGTTATCCTTCTTAATATGACCCTTTAAAGGAAACACCTGTCATCTTTCATATATATTCAATTCTGTGAAGAAAAAGAATTTAAAAGCAGCCGCGTCATAGAAGACTGCACCACCAGGAGTAGTCACAAGCAGTATGCGATATTGCCCACCTCAAATGATCTGCTGCTTGTAGATCACAAATGTAACTACGCGAACTGGTTTGAATGAGAGGCAATATATAGACACATGTAATTGGATAAACAATAATACACCAATAAAAAAGCATTAGCGGACCAATGTTTTCTGGTCTTTTATTCTCTATTGCGCTCATTATGATACAACCAGCCAACGCGTTTCGCCCAAACATGGGCTTCTTCAGGGCAATATACTGTTGAAATTAACTGTATCTTCTGACACGTGTGACAAGAAACGATTAAAGTGAATCTTGAAGGCAGTATTAGCCGCAACCAAAAAATAGGAGCCGTGTCCGTAAGCAGCGTCCTAAGGTCATCACGATAGACGAGAGACCAGTTTGCGACATTAAATTCTGTGTCGACTGGCACTGTGGCTACTAGGAGACATCACCCTTTCTTTGGCAATCTTTAAAGGGAGCTGCACAGCAATACTTCACCTCTAGTCCTTTGCGAATTTCATCCATTAAACCATTGTCTATGTTTCATATTATGAGAAAATTATGCACAGACTTTAAAAAAAGCCATATATCGAGTACAGTTTCTATTAAATGCTGGGAAAGTCTGCATGTAATATGACCTCCGGGGCAGTTTAGAGGTAACAGAGTGGCAACTGTTGATTTAGGTCATGCATGTAAATTCACTAAAATGCCAGGGGTGGTGGAAATAATATCGTATGCTCTTTCATCCCCAATGACATCTTGTTAGACCTGACATCTTTTGTCATGTTTCCTCTTACTTTTTACTTTCTGGCCTCCTGTTTTTATGGTATGCCGGACCTTCCCTCTTACTACATTTAAGGCACCCCTAAGGTAGGCACAAGGTATCTCTATAGGCAGGGTGCTGTGTATGTGAAAGGTAGGACATGTAGTAGTGTGCTTTACGTGTCCTGACAGCGATCTACGGCCAATATGTTTTTTCACTATTTAAAAGGCTGTCTTTCCCTTAGGTTATCCTTTGAGCTACCTTGTAACCTTTTACAAGTGTAACTTTCAATTGGAAAAAGATAGCGAAATAGAGTTTAGGTTCCCTGAGCTCCGACTTTATTATCACATCTTCTGTTAAAGGTGATTCTTAAATTGTGTGTTTAAAAATGCCACTTTTAGAAAGTGTTTTGAAGGACAAGGGATCCTAAATACAGTTGCCCAGGGACCTTGGGTAGTTACAAGTTTTTAAACACAGTGGTCCCTAAACAGGGGTAATGAACAAGGAGCAAGATGAATATAGTCAAGTCAAGTCAAAATTATGTTTATTATGACCATAGTCTTTAAACAAGAGCAAGAGGCAGAATATAGACTCAGAGTCAGTACTATATTTAAAGCTGTCCAGCAGGACAGAAAAAGCTTTAATTTATAAAATTGAACAAAACCAATAAAGTGGGTCACAAGCTTGCATCCAACTCGATGTGTGATATGAGCGAAAGAATGCAAAATAAAGAAACAAAAAGGCACACAGACGAGGTCCATCTTGACCCGACTGGTGAAACCGCAGACGCGGTTCTCAGCATTCTCAGCACAATTCCATAGGATCACAGCAATTGTATTCAGGCATGTAATATAATGTCGTGATGATGAGCCCAAAATGTATAAAAGGGATCGAAATGTCGTCGACCTAATGTACACCATATACCCTTTTTTATTGAATATTATTTATGTGTAACGGTGTTCCATCGCATTCTTGTTTGTGCTATTTGAATGTGCAACATACAAACAAGTCACTCTGCCTGAGCCTTTGTGTTTCTTTTTTTTAATTATTTTGCTCTTTTCACACGTTGAGTTGGATGCAGGCTTGTGTCCCACTTTATTGTTTTTGTTCAATTTTATAAATTAAAGCATTTTCTGTCCGGCTGGACAGCTTTAAGTATAATACTGACTCTGAGTCTATATTCATCTTTCTCCTTGTTCATTACCCCTGTTTAGGGACCACTGTGTTTAAAAACGTTTAGAAAGTGGCCATTTACTTGTTTAACCATCCTTTGTACCTTTGGCTGATTGTGTATTCACTGTCTGGTTTTGTAGTGGCAGGAGCTGGGGATGTTCATTCACTTTAGATAGTTACAAGGGGGGTTGAGGTGTTTCATGCCTTTCCTCTGTGACTCATAGCCAGGCAGAATAGATCATTCTGCATTTAGAGTGGTGAGAGGAGTTTTCACTTCCACCTGAATAGGCTGTGTCTGCTCAGCACAATGGGGTCTCCACCTCCTGTAGTGAAGCTGGACTAGGGAGGACAGAACCGGTTTCTGCTGAGCAAGAAGTACTTGCTGCCCAAAAACGTCAATGCCAAAGTAGTATAAATCTTGGGGCCCTGACCCCAGAAGTTTAGATCTCTTTTGAACTAAGGAACCTGCCAAGAAGTAGGACTGGAAGAGCTGCCAGGAGAGGTACTGCCCCTTTGCTGCGTATTGCTTTGTTGGGTTGGCTGCCAGTTGCTGCTGCTGCCTTGAACAGTGAAAGGACTGGACTGAACTTTCAACAACTTATTCCTGGAGTATCTCCAAGGTCTTGAAGTGGAGCTTGCCTCTTGCTAGAAGTCTCAGGAACATCAAAGACTTCATCTTCATCTGTCCTGGGTACTGTGTTTTGTGCTGCAACAGAAGAAAAACAACACCAACGCTGTCAATGACGTGGCTGCCGGGTCCATGACCTGAAAGCACGGCAGAGGGCGCCACCTGCTCTGCACTACAACCCTGTTCTCATTGACAATGCCACCACCAACCTGCTGCTTGCACCATGACCTGAGGACACTGCACTTCACGCCGCCTTGCTTCACATAATCT